>NC_139697.1:15816321-16106321 GCF_964188405.1 Protomyctophum parallelum | reverse complement strand
TGGCCTGCACTGAGCCTCATCTGGGAGATTCATGGTTCTCCTGAGAGAGACAGAGAGAGAGAGAGAGAGAGAGAGAGAGAGAGAGAGAGAGGGATGTCAGAGAGAGAGAGAATCAAATGATGCTCTCAAGTCTCCACAGGGAAACTAAACTGACAGTCGCTCATGGCTGTGTGATCAGTCACTCACTCACAGTCTCACTCACTCACACACGCACGCACGCACGGACACACGCACGCACAGAGCTGTACTGGAGTAAAATTATTTAAAAAATAACGAGAACACTCAAGTAAAGCAAAGGTACCTCAGTACAGTACCGACTGTACCTAGGTACTTCAAAAGTACACTATACTTGAGTAAAAGGTACAGGCTACTTTAATAAGATTACTCTCCACCACACACGTTCCTCCATGCCGTGAGCTATATTTATAGTCATGCAATCAGGAATACTAGGACACAGATCTCGGTGTGTTCCCTGTAGGCCAGCTTTAATAACTGTGCTGCTTCTATCACTAGGTCATTGGGACGAGAGGGAAACGGTTCCCATTCCTCATGTCCCCAAGGAGGGGCGGGACTAATTTGTCCTCCTCACTCCCATGAGGGGGCGGGGGACTAATTTGTCCTACTACCTCCTTCTAAATGTCCCCCTCAATCCCATGGGGGGACGTGGGGGACCTACTTCCACTCCCAGGGGTGGCACCTCCTTCTAAATGTCCTCCTCTCTTCAATGGAGGGCACCTCCTTCACGCGGCAAAGGCTGGCTCAGCAGCCTACAGTAGGTGCCCGGGCGGATGAGTTAACCGTCCGGGCCGAGGGCACCTCCTTCTAAACACCCAACTCAATAAACGGGGGACAACTCCCAGCTTTGATGCAGGGCTGATATGATGGTTGATTCTGACACAGTGCTGTGACAGGGAGTTGTGTGTGTGTGTGTGTGTGTGTGTAGGGGACTGTGATGATGTGAAGTTCCCTTCCATCGGAGGTCAGTCTTTATTGACTCATTGTTGCGCTGGCTGAGTGCACGTTATGGTCTGTGAAAAGGGCCTTTGGGGGGAAAAAAAGACATGGTTGCCAAGAGTATACTTTAGTTGTTAAGCATGTCTGGGTGTAGCTCAGTCGGTAGAGATCTCGCCTTTACAGCAGTGGGGGGTGGGGGGGGGGGGGGGCACCACTGTAAATAACTACGGCAGCCCCTAGCTGGACTACATTGTAAATCTTTAGAATCTATTACGGGACGAACATATGCAAATCTTTCCCCCCCTCCAATAAGATACTGCATGTCTGATGATGTCATGAGGGAAAACTTGAGAGAATGTCTGTTTCCATTTATAGGACAGATTGAAAATAACTTGACATTTAACCACTTGATAAAAGTGGGGGAACGTTGACCAAAAATAGCCAAATCTGTGGCCAAACACATTCATTTGGAGGTCCCTTGGCCAGTGTCGATTTTCGACGGAAAAAAAAGACTAGGACTAAAACTAAAATAAAAAAAATGCTGCCAAAAACAACACTGCCCTTGACTTGACTGCTCCAAAACGTTAGGCAATGAAACTTTGACTGACCTGGGCTAGCATAGTCGCTTCTTTTGGGGTCGTTTTCACAGGACCTGCTTGCTTGTTTCTCCCTCTAAAACCAGCCCATACTGAGTGCAGTGCGCCCCTGTTTCTCCCTCTAAAACCAGCCCATACTGAGTGCAGTGCGATCCCTGTCTCTCTCTCTAAAACCAGCCCATAGTGAGTGCAGTGCGCCCCTGTTTCTCTCTCTAAAACCAGCCCATAGTGAGTGCAGTGCACCCCTGTTTCTCTCTCTAAAACCAGCCCATACTGAGTGCAGTGCGCAGTGTGCCCGTTTCTCTCTCTAAAACCAGCCCATACCGAGTGCAGTGCGCCCCTGTTTCTCTCTCTAAAACCAGCCCATACTGAGTGCAGTGCGCTCCCTGTTTCTCTCTAAAACCAGCCCATAGTGAGTGCAGTGTGCCCGTTTCTCTCTCTAAAACCAGCCCATACTGAGTGCAGTGCGCCCCCTGTTTCTCTCTCTAAAACCAGCCCATACTGAGTGCAGTGCGCCCGTTTCTCTCTCTAAAACCAGCCCATAGTAAGTGCAGTGCGCCCCTGTTTCTCTCTCTAAAACCAGCCCATACTGAGTGCAGTGTGCCCCTGTTTCTCTCTCTAAAACCATCCCATACAGAGTGCAGTGCTCCCCTGTTTCTCTCTCTAAAACCAGCCCATACTGAGTGCAGTGCGCCCCCTGTTTCTCTCTCTAAAACCAGACCATACTGAGTGCAGTGCGCCCCTGTCTCTCTCTCTAAAACCAGCCCATACTGAGTGCAGTGTGCCCCTGTTTCTCTCTCTAAATCCAGCCCATAGTGAGTGCAGTGCGCCCCCGTTTCTCTCTCTAAAACCAGCCCATAGTAAGTGCAGTGCGCCCCTGTTTCTCTCTCTAAAACCAGCCCATACTGAGTGCAGTGCGCAGTGTGCCCCTGTTTCTCTCTCTAAAACCAGCCCATAGTGAGTGCAGTGCGCCCCTGTTTCTCTCTCTAAAACCAGCCCATAGTAAGTGCAGTGCGCCCCTGTTTCTCTCTCTAAAACCAGCCCATACTGAGTGCAGTGCGCAGTGTGCCCCTGTTTCTCTCTCTAAAACCAGCCCATAGTGAGTGCAGTGCGCCCCCGTTTCTCTCTCTAAAACCAGCCCATAGTAAGTGCAGTGCGCCCCTGTTTCTCTCTCTAAAACCAGCCCATACTGAGTGCAGTGCGCTCCTGTTTCTCTCTCTAAAACCAGCCCATACTGAGTGCAGTGCGCCCCCTGTTTCGCTCTCTAAAACCAGCCCATACCCAGTGCAGTGCGCCCCTGTTTCTCTCTCTAAAACCAGCCCATACCGAGTGCAGTGCGCCCCTGTTTCTCTCTAAAACCAGCCCATACTGAGTGCAGTGCGCCCCTGTTTCTCCCTCTAGTCTAAAACTAGCCCATACCGAGTGCAGTGCGCAGTGCGCCCCTGTTTCTCTCTAAAACCAGCCCATACTGAGTGCAGTGCGCCCCTGTTTCTCTCTCTAAAACCAGCCCATTCTGAGTGCAGTGCGCCCCTGTTTCTCTCTCTAAAACCAGCCCATACTGAGTGCAGTGCGCTCCTGTTTCTCTCTAAAACCAGCCTATACTGAGTGCAGTGCGCATGGCGCTCCCTGTTTCTCTCTCTAAAACCAGCCCATTCTGAGTGCAGTGCGCCCGTTTCTCTCTCTAAAACCAGCCCATACTGAGTGCAGTGCGCCCCTGTTTCTCTCTCTAAAACCAGCCCATACTGAGTGCAGTGCGTCCCGTTTCTCTCTCTAAAACCAGCCCATACTGAGTGCAGTGCGCCCCTGTTTCTCTCTCTAAAACCAGCCCATACTGAGTGCAGTGCGCATGGCGCTCCCTGTTTCTCTCTCTAAAACCAGCCCATACTGAGTGCAGTGCGCATGGCGCTCCCTGTTTCTCTCTCTAAAACCAGCCCATACTGAGTGCAGTGTGCCCCTGTTTCTCTCTCTAAAACCAGCCCATAGTGAGTGCAGTGCGCCCATTTCTCTCTCTAAAACCAGCCCATACTGAGTGCAGTGCACCCCTGTTTCTCTCTCTAAAACCACCCCATACTGAGTGCAGTGTGCCTCTGTTTCTCTCTCTAAAACCAGCCCATTCTGAGTGCAGTGTGCCCGTTTCTCTCTCTAAAACCTGCCCATACTGAGTGCAGTGTGCCCGTTTCTCTCTCTAAAACCAGCCCATAGTGAGTGCAGTGCGCCCTGTTTCTCTCTCTAAAACCAGCCCATAGCGAGTGCAGTGCGCCCCTGTTTCTCTCTCTAAAACCAGCCCATACTTAGTGCAGTGTGCCCCTGTTTCTCTCTCTAAAACCAGCCCATAGTGAGTGCAGTGCGCCCCTGTTTCTCTCTCTAAAACCAGCCCATACCGAGTGCAGTGCGCCCTGTTTCTCTCTCTAAAACCAGCCCATAGTGAGTGCAGTGTGCCCGTTTCTCTCTCTAAAACCAGCCCATACTGAGTGCAGTGTGCCCGTTTCTCTCTCTAAAACCAGCCCATACTGAGTGCAGTGTGCCCCTGTTTCTCTCTCTAAAACCAGCCCATAGTGAGTGCAGTGCGCCCCTGTTTCTCTCTCTAAAACCAGCCCATACCGAGTGCAGTGCGCCCCTGTTTCTCTCTAAAACCAGCCCATACTGAGTGCAGTGCGCATGGCGCTCCCTGTTTCTCTCTCTAAAACCAGCCCATACTGAGTGCAGTGTGCCCCTGTTTCTCTCTCTAAAACCAGCCCATAGTGAGTGCAGTGCGCCCATTTCTCTCTCTAAAACCAGCCCATACTGAGTGCAGTGCACCCCTGTTTCTCTCTCTAAAACCACCCCATACTGAGTGCAGTGTGCCTCTGTTTCTCTCTCTAAAACCAGCCCATTCTGAGTGCAGTGTGCCCGTTTCTCTCTCTAAAACCTGCCCATACTGAGTGCAGTGTGCCCGTTTCTCTCTCTAAAACCAGCCCATAGTGAGTGCAGTGCGCCCTGTTTCTCTCTCTAAAACCAGCCCATAGCGAGTGCAGTGCGCAGTGCGCCCCTGTTTCTCTCTCTAAAACCAGCCCATACTTAGTGCAGTGTGCCCCTGTTTCTCTCTCTAAAACCAGCCCATAGTGAGTGCAGTGCGCCCCTGTTTCTCTCTCTAAAACCAGCCCATACCGAGTGCAGTGCGCCCTGTTTCTCTCTCTAAAACCAGCCCATAGTGAGTGCAGTGTGCCCGTTTCTCTCTCTAAAACCAGCCCATACTGAGTGCAGTGTGCCCGTTTCTCTCTCTAAAACCAGCCCATACTGAGTGCAGTGTGCCCCTGTTTCTCTCTCTAAAACCAGCCCATAGTGAGTGCAGTGCGCCCCTGTTTCTCTCTCTAAAACCAGCCCATACCGAGTGCAGTGCGCCCTGTTTCTCTCTCTAAAACCAGCCCATAGTGAGTGCAGTGTGCCCGTTTCTCTCTCTAAAACCAGCCCATACTGAGTGCAGTGTGCCCGTTTCTCTCTCTAAAACCAGCCCATACTGAGTGCAGTGTGCCCCTGTTTCTCTCTCTAAAACCAGCCCATACTGAGTGCAGTGCGCCCCTGTTTCTCTCTCTAAAACCAGCCCATACAGAGTGCAGTGTGCCCGTTTCTCTCTCTAAAACCAGCCCATACTGAGTGCAGTGTGTCCCTGTTTCTCTCTCTAAAACCAGCCCATACTGAGTGCAGTGTGCCCCTGTTTCTCTCTAAAACCAGCCCATACTGAGTACAGTGTGCCCCTGTTTCTCTCTCTAAAACCAGCCCATACTGAGTGCAGTGCGCCCCTGTTTCTCTCTCTAAAACCAGCCCATACTGAGTGCAGTGCGCCCGTTTCTCTCTCTAAAACCAGCCCATACTGAGTACAGTGTGCCCCTGTTTCTCGCTCTAAAACCAGCCCATACTGAGTGCAGTGCGCAGTGCGCCCCTGGCTCAGTGTAGCAGCTCTGCTGCTCCGTGATCAAAATGAATGAGTTCGCCGCCTCTGAGGAGGAAGGTCACCACACAGCGCTTAACCCCTTAAGACCCGAGGCGCGTTCTACACATCTTCTAAATCCGTTTTTATGAGAAACCCATGTTTCAATATCATGCAGTGGCTGTACTGGGGCTCAAACCATCTCACGCCAAGGACCACCCAAAATTACATGTATTTGGCAGCATCCCAGATAGCCCACCTCACCCCCCCCCCCCCCCCCATCACAAATCACAAAATATTTTGTTCCAGGACCCCCGGTCCGGAAGCAAAGATTTGAGTTAAAAATGTTCGCTTTGATGTTTTCGCTTCTTTAGGTCATACGCTGAAGAAGGCATCTTATTTACCAAAACGTCGGTTCAATTAAAGTTTCTCGCATCGCGACTAAACGAGCTGTGCGGCCTTCTCTTCCTTCTTTCAAAAAGATATTTTCGATTAGCTAAAAATCTAAAATGACACGGATGCGTTCCCGGTTTGAACGGGCTAATGTTAGTACTTTTTCCAATCGACTTTAGTATAGGAAATTCAAGCGTCGCAACTCAGGGAGGGGGAAAAAACAACAACTGCATAGCAGTGCATTACACGGCAGAGGAAAAAGTAGTCAAAGCCAAGGCCAAACTGACACCTTTTATTAATCCTTCCTTCCTTATTTTTCGTACTCTTTTTTTAATTTATTTTACAGCCAACGGGAGTTGTCGGGAGAGGATAAAATGACATCTTTATAATCCTCCCCGGCAACAGAGGCACACATTCAGCCCTGCAGGACTCCCCAGGGCCGCGTTAGCGAGCGAAACATACATATTCCAACCTCAAAAGATCATTCCTAAATATTTATGTGCTGCTGTAAGCATTTCAAACAGCCAGGCTTGTGTGTGTGTGTGGGAAGTGAGAGAGAGTGAGAGAGAGAGAGAGAGAGAGAGGGAACAAATGAAATGCCTTATATTATGCCCACCCCCCCCCCCCTCCCAGAGTTCCACACAACCCTACAATCAAAGTATTTAATAACGGCAATGGGTTGAAATCTCTTAATGACACGTTTTGTAGTTCCTAAAAAATCATACTCCCAACATCAGGATTCCTGACACAACGTTATTTGAGTCTTATTTAGTATCTCGACGCCACAAATCTTTGAATGTTCCATCGGGGCAGAAAAATCTCTTATTTCCATATGTATCTTTTTCATAAATAAAACGCCCTACTGTAGATCACACTACAGCACCACACAAAGGTATCAATTAACCCATTTTGGCCTGACCTCTAAATCCTCCAGTTTTCTGAAATAAATATTTTCACGATTTTTCAAAAATAGCAGACCTACACCGAGTGAGCTTGTAGATCTGCTATTTTTCAATAGCTAAATTATAACATGTTTAAAACACCAAAAGGGGTTCCCGCCCAAAATGGGTTAAAATAAATTGTTCAGAATATGTCACGCGACACCTCCATCCATCCCTCCAGAGTCAGCAGCGATGTGTCGCTTAATGCCTCGTGCCAACACATGCCTATGGAGAGCAGCCTCTCCATAGTCCATTCTAATGGCACCGTGACCCTAGGGGGCAAAATGCAATGCATCATGGGATGATGAGTCATGCACAGGAAGGAAGAAATGACACTGGTGTTGTGGAGTTCTTTCTGATCCCTGCAGAGGAGCGTACACGCCAGGAGGAGGCGCTACAGCACAGTGGCTGCTGCTGAGTTTGGGATCAGGAAGGATTTTAAATTATTTTAACGATTTTTTAACTATTCACTCTTCTTAACGGTCCCCTATAAGGGGACCAAATCCAGTCTGTGACTTTTGAGTGTACAAATGGAACCAAATGGACCCTTACAGGTCTGCGATTTTTGAGTGTGGGTCCATTTGGTTCCATTTGTACACTCTCAAACTTAAATTAACATTGATTTTACAATATAAATTGGGGGGTCCCAGAGATAGAAATGCCATTCAATGGGGGTCCGTAGACTAATGCATGTCAAACTAAATGGGTTGAGAATCACTGCTAGAGCCGAATTCTTTTTTTCTGTATCAGGGAAGGAACCCCAAAAGGAACCCCAAATTGGCCACGACCCCAATCTATAAACGTCTGCTGTGAAATAATATTTGCGGCACATTTTCACAAAGAAAAAGAAGCAGATCTTCAAACCCTCGGTGCTGCGCTATGGGCTTGTAGATCTGCTATTTTTCAATAACTAAAAGTATACCATGAATGGGTTAGATCACTAAAAGTTGGTTCTGAACTGGAACCAAAAAAATACTTCTTCTTGCCCTGAAGTGGGAACCAAAGTGGGCGTGTCACTCACTATTCAGGTTGGAAGATACAGATGTGACTAAAACCATCATCAAAGAATAAAGACCGGAACCAGTTCTAAAACCATCATAAAATAATAAAGACCGGAACCAGTTCTAGAACCAAAGTTATTTTGGTGGAAAAGTGGCCAGTGTGATAAAAAATAAATAAAAAAACAGGTTCCGGGAAGAAGAAAAAAACAGTTTCAAAATGTGATGCACGGAACCGATTCCTGGTTCCTCAAGACAGTAATCTAGTAAGAGAGTGGATCCCAAACCCAGAGTAATCTAGTAAGAGAGAGGCGACACTACCCTTGACTCCCATTCTAACAATGGAATGCGGAAGTGCTCATTCTAACTCAATGGGATAGTTCCAATGTTTGGAACTATAGCCCACAGGCACCCGCTTTGCATGTTGCCACTCTCTTACTATTCCACTCGGCCCAAACCCTATAGCTGCTGCTAACCAAGTACAGTATACTACCTAGCAACATGCTACTACGCATGCTACAGTACATGCTAGTAAGCCTCCTAGAGGCAGAGGTTGTACCGCCACTGGTACGCGTCCCACTGGTACATGTCCCACTGGTACGCGTCCCACTGGTACGCGTCCCACTGGTACATGTCCCACTGGTACGCGTCCCACTGGTACGCGTCCCACTGGTACGCAATGTTTTCCGGACCGTGAATCTATAACCGTGCGGGTGCGTTACCGGGATTTTCAGCTGTGAACAGTTTAGACTCTGTCGAATCATGAAGGATACCAAGGGATTCGTCAGCGCCATGTCACCGTCTGGGGTTTATAAATAGCTTTGAGTCCGTGTTGTGATATAATAATATTTATAGCAGCGTGTAGGCTACTTGAGGCCAGTCCAACCGTCGTCCGGGTTTTCGTACGATGATGCTCGACCACGACGCAAACCCCCCCCCCCACCCAGCCCAGCCATAGCCGGTCCGCGGACATTTTATGAACCGTCAGCGCGGTCTGTGGTAACCTCTGTCCTAGAGGATTGGGAGGGTACGTGACTACGCGCCAACGAACCGCCGGCCTGGCTCGTCAGTCAGAGTCCGAGTGGCCGGCCGCTTTGGACGACTTGTGCTTTCTCTTCTTCTTTTTCTTCTTCTTCTCTTTCTTTTTCTTCTTCTCCTTCTCCTTGGCCTTCTTCCTCTTTTTGCGGTGGTCAGAGGAGGAGGAGGAGGAGGAGGAGGAAGAGGAGGAGCTGTCAGAGGAGGTGGAGTCTTGGAGGAGTTGTTGAAGCTGCTGGATCCTGAGGAGAGAGAGAGATGTTAAGATAGCGTCAATATTTAGTTTCATTTCAACCTTTACTAAACGACCTATAGGGAGACTAGTGAACTAAACGACCTATAGGGAGACTAGTGAACTAAACGACCTATAGGGAGACTAGTGAACTAAACGACCTATAGGGAGACTAGTGAACTAAACGACCTATAGGGAGACTAGTGAACTAAACTACCTATAGGGAGACTAGAGAACTAAACGACCTATAGGGAGACTAGTGAACTAAACGACCTATAGGGAGACTAGTGAACTAAACGACCTATAGGGAGACTAGAGAACTAAACGACCTATAGGGAGACTAGTGAACTAAACGACCTATAGGGAGACTAGTGAACTAAACGACCTATAGGGAGACTAGTGAACTAAACTACCTATAGGGAGACTAGAGAACTAAACGACCTATAGGGAGACTAGTGAACTAAACGACCTATAGGGAGACTAGTGAACTAAACGACCTATAGGGAGACTAGTGAACTAAACTACCTATAGGGAGACTAGAGAACTAAACGACCTATAGGGAGACTAGTGAACTAAACGACCTATAGGGAGACTAGAGAACTAAACTACCTATAGGGAGACTAGTGAACTAAACGACCTATAGGGAGACTAGTGAACTAAACGACCTATAGGGAGACTAGTGAACTAAACTACCTATAGGGAGACTAGAGAACTAAACGACCTATAGGGAGACTAGTGAACTAAACGACCTATAGGGAGACTAGAGAACTAAACGACCTATAGGGAGACTAGAGAACTAAACGACCTATAGGGAGACTAGAGAACTAAACGACCTATAGGGAGACTAGTGAACTAAACGACCTATAGGGAGACTAGAGAACTAAACGACCTATAGGGAGACTAGAGAACTAAACGACCTATAGGGAGACTAGAGAACTAAACGACCTATAGGGAGACTAGTGAACTAAACGACCTATAGGGAGACTAGTGAACTAAACTACCTATAGGGAGACTAGAGAACTAAACGACCTATAGGGAGACTAGTGAACTAAACGACCTATAGGGAGACTAGAGAACTAAACGACCTATAGGGAGACTAGAGAACTAAACGACCTATAGGGAGACTAGAGAACTAAACGACCTATAGGGAGACTAGTGAACTAAACGACCTATAGGGAGACTAGAGAACTAAACGACCTATAGGGAGACTAGAGAACTAAACGACCTATAGGGAGTCTAGAGAACTAAACGACCTATAGGGAGACTAGAGAACTAAACGACCTATAGGGAGACTAGTGAACTAAACGACCTATAGGGAGACTAGTGAACTAAACGACCTATAGGGAGACTAGTGAACTAAACGACCTATAGGGAGACTAGAGAACTAAACGACCTATAGGGAGACTAGAGAACTAAACGACCTATAGGGAGACTAGTGAACTAAACGACCTATAGGGAGACTAGAGAACTAAACGACCTATAGGGAGACTAGAGAACTAAACGACCTATAGGGAGACTAGAGAACTAAACGACCTATAGGGAGACTAGTGAACTAAACGACCTATAGGGAGACTAGTGAACTAAACGACCTATAGGGAGACTAGAGAACTAAACGACCTATAGGGAGACTAGTGAACTAAACGACCTATAGGGAGACTAGAGAACTAAACGACCTATAGGGAGACTAGTGAACTAAACGACCTATAGGGAGACTAGTGAACTAAACGACCTATAGGGAGACTAGAGAACTAAACGACCTATAGGGAGACTAGAGAACTAAACGACCTATAGGGAGACTAGTGAACTAAACGACCTATAGGGAGACTAGAGAACTAAACGACCTATAGGGAGACTAGAGAACTAAACGACCTATAGGGAGACTAGAGAACTAAACGACCTATAGGGAGACTAGATAACTAAACGACCTATAGGGAGACTAGAGAACTAAACGACCTATAGGGAGACTAGTGAACTAAACGACCTATAGGGAGACTAGTGAACTAAACGACCTATAGGGAGACTAGAGAACTATACGACCTATAGGGAGACTAGAGAACTATACGACCTATAGGGAGACTAGAGAACTAAACGACCTATAGGGAGACTAGAGAACTAAACGACCTATAGGGAGTCTAGAGAACTAAACGACCTATAGGGAGACTAGAGAACTAAACGACCTATAGGGAGTCTAGAGAACTAAACGACCTATAGGGAGACTAGTGAACTAAACGACCTATAGGGAGACTAGAGAACTAAACGACCTATAGGGAGTCTAGAGAACTAAACGACCTATAGGGAGACTAGAGAACTAAACGACCTATAGGGAGACTAGAGAACTAAACGACCTATAGGGAGACTAGAGAACTAAACGACCTATAGGGAGACTAGTGAACTAAACGACCTATAGGGAGTCTAGAGAACTAAACGACCTATAGGGAGACTAGAGAACTAAACGACCTATAGGGAGACTAGTGAACTAAACGACCTATAGGGAGACTAGAGAACTAAACGACCTATAGGGAGTCTAGAGAACTAAACGACCTATAGGGAGACTAGTGAACTAAACGACCTATAGGGAGACTAGAGAACTAAACGACCTATAGGGAGACTAGAGAACTAAACGACCTATAGGTAGTCTAGAGAACTAAACGACCTATAGGGAGACTAGAGAACTAAACGACCTATAGGGAGACTAGAGAACTAAACGACCTATAGGGAGACTAGTGAATTAAACGACCTATAGGGAGACTAGAGAACTAAACGACCTATAGGGAGTCTAGAGAACTAAACGACCTATAGGGAGACTAGAGAACTAAACGACCTATAGGGAGTCTAGAGAACTAAACGACCTATAGGGAGACTAGAGAACTAAACGACCTATAGGGAGACTAGAGAACTAAACGACCTATAGGGAGACTAGAGAACTAAACGACCTATAGGGAGACTAGTGAACTAAACGACCTATAGGGAGACTAGTGAACTAAACGACCTATAGGGAGACTAGAGAACTAAACGACCTATAGGGAGACTAGTGAACTAAACGACCTATAGGGAGACTAGAGAACTAAACGACCTATAGGGAGACTAGTGAACTAAACGACCTATAGGGAGACTAGAGAACTAAACGACCTATAGGGAGACTAGTGAACTAAACGACCTATAGGGAGACTAGAGAACTAAACGACCTATAGGGAGTCTAGAGAACTAAACGACCTATAGGGAGACTAGAGAACTAAACGACCTATAGGGAGACTAGAGAACTAAACGACCTATAGGGAGACTAGAGAACTAAACGACCTATAGGGAGTCTAGAGAACTAAACGACCTATAGGGAGACTAGAGAACTAAACGACCTATAGGGAGACTAGTGAACTAAACGACCTATAGGGAGACTAGAGAACTAAACGACCTATAGGGAGACTAGAGAACTAAACGACCTATAGGGAGACTAGAGAACTAAACGACCTATAGGGAGACTAGATAACTAAACGACCTATAGGGAGACTAGAGAACTAAACGACCTATAGGGAGACTAGTGAACTAAACGACCTATAGGGAGACTAGTGAACTAAACGACCTATAGGGAGACTAGAGAACTATACGACCTATAGGGAGACTAGAGAACTATACGACCTATAGGGAGACTAGAGAACTAAACGACCTATAGGGAGACTAGAGAACTAAACGACCTATAGGGAGTCTAGAGAACTAAACGACCTATAGGGAGACTAGAGAACTAAACGACCTATAGGGAGTCTAGAGAACTAAACGACCTATAGGGAGACTAGTGAACTAAACGACCTATAGGGAGACTAGAGAACTAAACGACCTATAGGGAGTCTAGAGAACTAAACGACCTATAGGGAGACTAGAGAACTAAACGACCTATAGGGAGACTAGAGAACTAAACGACCTATAGGGAGACTAGAGAACTAAACGACCTATAGGGAGACTAGTGAACTAAACGACCTATAGGGAGTCTAGAGAACTAAACGACCTATAGGGAGACTAGAGAACTAAACGACCTATAGGGAGACTAGTGAACTAAACGACCTATAGGGAGACTAGAGAACTAAACGACCTATAGGGAGTCTAGAGAACTAAACGACCTATAGGGAGACTAGTGAACTAAACGACCTATAGGGAGACTAGAGAACTAAACGACCTATAGGGAGACTAGAGAACTAAACGACCTATAGGTAGTCTAGAGAACTAAACGACCTATAGGGAGACTAGAGAACTAAACGACCTATAGGGAGACTAGAGAACTAAACGACCTATAGGGAGACTAGTGAATTAAACGACCTATAGGGAGACTAGAGAACTAAACGACCTATAGGGAGTCTAGAGAACTAAACGACCTATAGGGAGACTAGAGAACTAAACGACCTATAGGGAGTCTAGAGAACTAAACGACCTATAGGGAGACTAGAGAACTAAACGACCTATAGGGAGACTAGAGAACTAAACGACCTATAGGGAGACTAGAGAACTAAACGACCTATAGGGAGACTAGTGAACTAAACGACCTATAGGGAGACTAGTGAACTAAACGACCTATAGGGAGACTAGAGAACTAAACGACCTATAGGGAGACTAGTGAACTAAACGACCTATAGGGAGACTAGAGAACTAAACGACCTATAGGGAGACTAGTGAACTAAACGACCTATAGGGAGACTAGAGAACTAAACGACCTATAGGGAGACTAGTGAACTAAACGACCTATAGGGAGACTAGAGAACTAAACGACCTATAGGGAGTCTAGAGAACTAAACGACCTATAGGGAGACTAGAGAACTAAACGACCTATAGGGAGACTAGAGAACTAAACGACCTATAGGGAGACTAGAGAACTAAACGACCTATAGGGAGACTAGAGAACTAAACGACCTATAGGGAGTCTAGAGAACTAAACGACCTATAGCGAGACTAGTGAACTAAACGACCTATAGGGAGACTAGTGAACTAAACGACCTATAGGGAGACTAGAGAACTAAACGACCTATAGGGAGACTAGAGAACTAAACGACCTATAGGGAGACTAGATAACTAAACGACCTATAGGGAGACTAGAGAACTAAACGACCTATAGGGAGACTAGTGAACTAAACGACCTATAGGGAGACTAGAGAACTAAACGACCTATAGGGAGACTAGTGAACTAAACGACCTATAGGGAGACTAGTGAACTAAACGACCTATAGGGAGACTAGAGAACTAAACGACCTATAGGGAGACTAGAGAACTAAACGACCTATAGGGAGACTAGAGAACTAAACGACCTATAGGGAGACTAGAGAACTAAACGACCTATAGGGAGACTAGAGAACTAAACGACCTATAGGGAGTCTAGAGAACTAAACGACCTATAGGGAGACTAGAGAACTAAACGACCTATAGGGAGTCTAGAGAACTAAACGACCTATAGGGAGACTAGTGAACTAAACGACCTATAGGGAGACTAGAGAACTATACGACCTATAGGGAGACTAGAGAACTATACGACCTATAGGGAGACTAGAGAACTAAACGACCTATAGGGAGACTAGAGAACTAAACGACCTATAGGGAGTCTAGAGAACTAAACGACCTATAGGGAGACTAGAGAACTAAACGACCTATAGGGAGTCTAGAGAACTAAACGACCTATAGGGAGACTAGTGAACTAAACGACCTATAGGGAGACTAGAGAACTAAACGACCTATAGGGAGACTAGAGAACTAAACGACCTATAGGGAGACTAGAGAACTAAACGACCTATAGGGAGACTAGAGAACTAAACGACCTATAGGGAGACTAGAGAACTAAACGACCTATAGGGAGTCTAGAGAACTAAACGACCTATAGGGAGACTAGAGAACTAAACGACCTATAGGGAGACTAGTGAACTAAACGACCTATAGGGAGACTAGAGAACTAAACGACCTATAGGGAGACTAGAGAACTAAACGACCTATAGGGAGACTAGAGAACTAAACGACCTATAGGGAGACTAGTGAACTAAACGACCTATAGGGAGACTAGAGAACTAAACGATCTATAGGGAGTCTAGAGAACTAAACGACCTATAGGGAGACTAGAGAACTAAACGACCTATAGGGAGTCTAGAGAACTAAATGACCTATAGGGAGACTAGAGAACTAAACGACCTATAGGGAGTCTAGAGAACTAAACGACCTATAGGGAGACTAGTGAACTAAACGACCTATAGGGAGACTAGTGAACTAAACGACCTATAGGGAGTCTAGAGAACTAAACGACCTATAGGGAGTCTAGAGAACTAAACGACCTATAGGGAGTCTAGAGAACTAAACGACCTATAGGGAGTCTAGAGAACTAAACGACCTATAGGGAGACTAGAGAACTAAACGACCTATAGGGAGACTAGAGAACTAAACGACCTATAGGGAGTCTAGAGAACTAAACGACCTATAGGGAGACTAGAGAACTAAACGACCTATAGGGAGTCTAGAGAACTAAACGACCTATAGGGAGACTAGAGAACTAAACGACCTATAGGGAGACTAGAGAACTAAACGACCTATAGGGAGACTAGAGAACTAAACGACCTATAGGGAGACTAGAGAACTAAACGACCTATAGGGAGACTAGATAACTAAACGACCTATAGGGAGACTAGTGAACTAAACGACCTATAGGGAGACTAGTGAACTAAACGACCTATAGGGAGACTAGTGAACTAAACGACCTATAGGGAGACTAGAGAACTAAACGACCTATAGGGAGACTAGAGAACTAAACGACCTATAGGGAGACTAGTGAACTAAACGACCTATAGGGAGACTAGAGAACTAAACGACCTATAGGGAGACTAGAGAACTAAACGACCTATAGGGAGACTAGAGAACTAAACGACCTATAGGGAGACTAGATAACTAAACGACCTATAGGGAGACTAGAGAACTAAACGACCTATAGGGAGACTAGAGAACTAAACGACCTATAGGGAGACTAGAGAACTAAACGACCTATAGGGAGTCTAGAGAACTAAACGACCTATAGGGAGACTAGTGAACTAAACGACCTATAGGGAGACTAGAGAACTATACGACCTATAGGGAGACTAGAGAACTAAACGACCTATAGGGAGACTAGAGAACTAAACGACCTATAGGGAGACTAGAGAACTAAACGACCTATAGGGAGTCTAGAGAACTAAACGACCTATAGGGAGACTAGAGAACTAAACGACCTATAGGGAGTCTAGAGAACTAAACGACCTATAGGGAGACTAGTGAACTAAACGACCTATAGGGAGACTAGAGAACTATACGACCTATAGGGAGACTAGAGAACTATACGACCTATAGGGAGACTAGAGAACTAAACGACCTATAGGGAGACTAGAGAACTAAACGACCTATAGGGAGTCTAGAGAACTAAACGACCTATAGGGAGACTAGAGAACTAAACGACCTATAGGGAGTCTAGAGAACTAAACGACCTATAGGGAGACTAGTGAACTAAACGACCTATAGGGAGACTAGAGAACTAAACGACCTATAGGGAGTCTAGAGAACTAAACGACCTATAGGGAGACTAGAGAACTAAACGACCTATAGGGAGACTAGAGAACTAAACGACCTATAGGGAGACTAGTGAACTAAACGACCTATAGGGAGTCTAGAGAACTAAACGACCTATAGGGAGACTAGAGAACTAAACGACCTATAGGGAGACTAGTGAACTAAACGACCTATAGGGAGACTAGAGAACTAAACGACCTATAGGGAGACTAGAGAACTAAACGACCTATAGGGAGACTAGAGAACTAAACGACCTATAGGGAGACTAGTGAACTAAACGACCTATAGGGAGACTAGAGAACTAAACGACCTATAGGGAGTCTAGAGAACTAAACGACCTATAGGGAGACTAGAGAACTAAACGACCTATAGGGAGTCTAGAGAACTAAACGACCTATAGGGAGACTAGTGAACTAAACGACCTATAGGGAGACTAGTGAACTAAACGACCTATAGGGAGTCTAGAGAACTAAACGACCTATAGGGAGTCTAGAGAACTAAACGACCTATAGGGAGTCTAGAGAACTAAACGACCTATAGGGAGTCTAGAGAACTAAACGACCTATAGGGAGACTAGAGAACTAAACGACCTATAGGGAGACTAGAGAACTAAACGACCTATAGGGAGTCTAGAGAACTAAACGACCTATAGGGAGACTAGAGAACTAAACGACCTATAGGGAGTCTAGAGAACTAAACGACCTATAGGGAGACTAGAGAACTAAACGACCTATAGGGAGTCTAGAGAACTAAACGACCTATAGGGAGACTAGAGAACTAAACGACCTATAGGGAGTCTAGAGAACTAAACGACCTATAGGGAGTCTAGAGAACTAAACGACCTATAGGGAGACTAGAGAACTAAACGACCTATAGGGAGTCTAGAGAACTAAACGACCTATAGGGAGACTAGAGAACTAAACGACCTATAGGGAGACTAGTGAACTAAACGACCTATAGGGAGACTAGAGAACTAAACGACCTATAGGGAGACTAGAGAACTAAACGACCTATAGGGAGACTAGAGAACTAAACGACCTATAGGGAGACTAGTGAACTAAACGACCTATAGGGAGTCTAGAGAACTAAACGACCTATAGGGAGTCTAGAGAACTAAACGACCTATAGGGAGACTAGAGAACTAAACGACCTATAGGGAGACTAGTGAACTAAACGACCTATAGGGAGTCTAGAGAACTAAACGACCTATAGGGAGACTAGAGAACTAAACGACCTATAGGGAGACTAGAGAACTAAACGACCTATAGGGAGACTAGTGAACTAAACGACCTATAGGGAGACTAGTGAACTAAACGACCTATAGGGAGTCTAGAGAACTAAACGACCTATAGGGAGACTAGTGAACTAAACGACCTATAGGGAGACTAGTGAACTAAACGACCTATAGGGAGTCTAGAGAACTAAACGACCTATAGGGAGTCTAGAGAACTAAACGACCTATAGGGAGTCTAGAGAACTAAACGACCTATAGGGAGACTAGAGAACTAAACGACCTATAGGGAGTCTAGAGAACTAAACGACCTATAGGGAGACTAGAGAACTAAACGACCTATAGGGAGTCTAGAGAACTAAACGACCTATAGGGAGACTAGAGAACTAAACGACCTATAGGGAGTCTAGAGAACTAAACGACCTATAGGGAGACTAGTGAACTAAACGACCTATAGGGAGACTAGAGAACTAAACGACCTATAGGGAGACTAGAGAACTAAACGATCTATAGGGAGTCTAGAGAACTAAACGACCTATAGGGAGACTAGAGAACTAAACGACCTATAGGGAGTCTAGAGAACTAAACGACCTATAGGGAGTCTAGAGAACTAAACGACCTATAGGGAGACTAGTGAACTAAACGACCTATAGGGAGACTAGAGAACTATACGACCTATAGGGAGACTAGTGAACTAAACGACCTATAGGGAGACTAGTGAACTAAACGACCTATAGGGAGACTAGAGAACTAAACGACCTATAGGGAGTCTAGAGAACTATACTCGAGTGAAAGTCTGTAAGGTGTTCCAAATATGCAGAGAGAGCACAGCAATTGAAAGCACATTTTCCAAGCTGATCTCAAGGATCAAATAGTCCTGCGAGCGCATATATGATAAGTAATGGTTTTCCACTGCAAAAATAATTTAAATAGGAGGGTGAACTGCCAATTAAATGCTCGCAGCGCGACACTTCTATGGTCCACGCTGCGAGCTTGATGAATTGAAAGAAAATCTTTAAAGTATTTGAATAATGTGCAATACGTTTGAAATGGTTTTCTTCTCTGTTGGGGGGTCCCTGGCACAGATGAGGAAGGGGGGGGGGGGGGGGGAATACATATAATTTTTGGGGTCCATCCACAGCACCGAAAAGTTGATTTAGACTCTAGAAGGAATGTGTAGAATCTGCCTCGGGTTTTAGTGGGTTAAAATAAGTGTCTGTTGTGCTTAGAGAATGCGATCCATGGCCTGGGGTTATGAAAGCAGAGTGAACTGAGCTGGGGGGGGGGGTCTGGACCCACTGTTCCAGAAAATATCCAAGATATGTTTTCAGAAGAAAGAAAAAAAATCATACACGTGCAAACTGAGCGGTGCAGGTTGTGTGTGTGTGTGTGAGAGACTGGAATGCGAACCAAACAGCTGACTGCCCCCCCTCCTCCGCACACACAAAAAAACAGAAAGCAGAAAACGCAACCATCGCATTAAAGTCTAAGTAACAAAGTATCAAAGCGTCGTAATTCTACCTCCTTATGATGAAAATCCGCTTGAAAATAGTCCCATGATTTGTTATTGAGCCGACACACATAAGCCACTTCCGCGATACCAATCACTTTCTTTTTTGCGGTATACATCTCCTTACAACCGTGCTTTACCGATTTTTCAATGAGAGTGGTTGTTGCACCATACGCATTTATGAGAAGAAAAAAAATCTGACGTTTTTGTTCCCGATTATTATTTTTTTGCACCGACACACACACACTTCAGAAATGCACTGGCATCTGAGTAACCTCTGTGTTAAGTCACACATAAACACACACACTGGGAAAGGGCGTGGGGGGAGTTGGGGGGGTTATGTGCTGCCATTTCACACGCAGCAGGCACAGGGATCCAACTGGGCTGGCATGGCTGTCGGTTCAGAGCAAAGCGGCCGCTAACCGTCAGACTCAGACACACAGGAGTTGCTGTACCGTTGGTGCAACAGAGACAGAGCAGTGGTTCTCAAAACGGTTTTCATGTCAAGGACCACCAGGCACGTGCACACATACACCTCAAAGGGGGGGCTTCAGCCACCTGCCCTTTTTACCAGTCTGTGAAACACAACTGCCCCCTGCGATCGGTTTTGATATCAGTATTCTCCGTCGTTTTTCTATCAATCTACTTAAGGCTTATTCATAGTCTGGATTTTCGGTGGTGAGCTGACCACCGCGACCACCGCGAAATAACGTTGAGCGGTGGTGAGTAAAAACAGAGAGAAGGGCTGGTGGCAGTGGTTTGCTCTTCACCGTGGCTCAGTGACGTCATGTTGTAGTCCAGTGGTCACCTCAGACGCCCACTTTGAGAACCAATGGCATAGAGCTTAAAGTGGGGTCCGGGGGACCCACAAAGGGGTTATCAGTTTAAACCACTTATAAGCTCATCACAACTTGAAGGATGTAGGGAATATTGGTTAAACATTTGAACAACACAAACCTTTATCTAAGTATTTTCAGATTGGGTTCCACCACAGCCAAACACATTCAGTTTGTGTCTGGCATTTAGTTTCACCCCGTTTCATAATTGTCCCTTTACACCTCTGAACTTCCGGTCTTAAATAATATACGTATATAGCTTCTGCTTTAAAGATGGAGTGCCACAATTTTTGTATTTTTCCAGCTTTTCATGTGTCTATGGGGTGACAGTACTTCATTAGACACCCTGGAGTCGTTTTTATGTCCAATGGTGTAATAACTTTGTATTTAGGGTTTCTTCCTGGAGGCTGAACCCTTGACGGTCAAACGGGCCAATGAAGTAAACACGGATAGTGTGACGTAAAAATATTGCACGCACACACGCACCTCCCCCTCTATACATATTTTTTAAATACGACAACCTCTGTGGGCGGAGCTGCCTGCCACATACACACGTGTGAACTGAACAGCGCAGCCAGTTTGCTTTTGCTGCTCTGTGTCTAAATCACTTCACACATTACCAGTTCACAGCAGAGCAGACTGTTTTTCGTTAGATTGGAAGCAAGTAAATGTTCACGTCGGGTCCTCAGGATTAATCACGGAAACCACAACAAACCAGTCTTATAGCCTACCTGCTCTGCTGTATAGTTGCTCATGCTCTTCTCAAGGAGTAGGTTGTTTCTTTTATAATCACAGTGGTCGGGCTTTGATACAGAGTGTAGTGTTACAGTGTGCATTCTTGTTGGTTAAAAGGAATACTTGCTGTTGTAGTCAATATGTAGGTCCTAATACTTATACGAGGCTGTAAAGTATGTTGTGTCGCGCTGGAAGTCATGTTGTCATGTCTGGCTATTACAAGCGACTTGGGCTTGTTTTCATGTAAGTAACTTTCAGGGGAGATGTGGTTGACTTGACCAATGGTTCATGTGAAGGACCCTCAGATTAATATGTTGTTAAAAGGATTGGTGTTGTTGAAACGTTTTCATAAATATTCACGGCAATTTCTGTGACTTATTTTTGTGGACCTGGCCGCTTGTTTCTTTAAATCTGGCGACTTTTGCTGAAACTCAATGCAGTCAGATAAAGGACAGTTTTAATGCCAGGGTGCTTAGCTGGAGGAAATCAATAGCCTACAATATATTGTAGGCTAAATTATCTATCAAACTAATTGTTTCTGCTGTTTTTGAATTGGATGATGAGCTGAGCTGATTGCGACAATAGGGTCAATATAATTGGAGGAAATAAATAAATTATTATAAAAAAAAATCAGAAAAAAACAGATCTGATATGGTATGGATGCATGGATTATATGCCTATACATGGATGGTGGCAGTATAAGTGCATAATAGTGACTATAAGATATCTCAGAAATTTGGGAAGTGTTCACTTCTAACATTCACAAAAACATGAGTTTTTGTTACATTGCAGACACCAATTTGCCATTTTGTAAACAAAAGGGCAGAGCCATGGGCTGTCCTTTTATAAGGAGGGGGAGGGACTAGGACAAGTGGGTGGTCTTAAAGGAGGAGGCGGAGGGACTGGATTAGGTGGGTGGTGCTATGGTTAAACTCACGCATACCTAATGAACTGGTGGGTGTGTCCACATAAAACCATCATTTTAACAAATACTGTACTTTTTTGAAAAAATTATACCTCATATACACCTAAATACACCTGATGATCATGTTTAAGTGTGGAAAAAAATCACGGCACTCCATCTTTAACAACATGAACGGAGAACTCGCCAGTTTACCGATGGTAAGTACCGTGGTTTAGTAGTGCATTTTAGTTTGACTTCACCTTCATTTAAACTAGCACTAGCATTTTTATCATTGAATAGCTGACCATTTAATTGCACAAAAGAATTTGATCACTTTGGAAATTAACTAATACATCTGACATACTAACTACACTGATGAAGAATCTTCGCTGCGGCGAGTTGGTAACCTGGCGACTTCTCCGGATACCATTCTGTGCATGTCATAATAGGCAAACTTTTGGGCCCAAAGAAAGCCGATCTACGAGCACACACTGTGTTGCGACGCTTTGCGAGATTGTAGTGTAGGGGGAGTTTGGGACCTCAGTATATACACCCCTGGAGCACCCCTGTCAAGGAAGTATAACAATGGTTTAACCAATTTAGGCCTGACGTTGAATTAAAAACAAAGTTCCCTCTGAAAGAATATATATTCAAAGATTTGTGCCGCATTTTTACGATTTTTCAAAAATAGCAGAAGTTCATAGCACGCCACTCGGTGGCGTGCTATGGGCTTGTAGATCTGCTATTTTTCAATAGCTAAAGTATAACAGAATGCTTGAAACAAAAGGGGTTCCCGTGTCCCCCTGTGTAATGATCCAATTCTGTGAACATAGTCATATAATCTGCCAAGATGACATTCCTCTATGAGCTGGCACTGCATGGGCACTGTGGAGGTTCTGGAAAATGGAAAGCATTCCGGACTTCAGTTCCCCGCACGTGCGTGCGTGTGCGTGGGTGCGTGTGTGTGTGTGTGTGTGTGTGTGTGCGTGGGTGCGTGTGCGTGGGTGATGACAGGTGTTTTGGCTGCTCTGTGGTGCACTTTGCAGAAAGCAGCAGTTTGTTTGGGAAATTGAACAAAAGGGGAATGTGAATAATAAAATGGCCATGTTTTCCCTAAAACAACAGGATGTATTTATGGTACCTGGTTTCCTTCTCGTTCCTCCTGTTCTCCCGGATCAGGTCGTACATCGGGTCTTCGTGTGCCTGGCAACAAAATAACACAACGCAGTCTGTCATTCAGTGGGTCCAAAAGGACCCCCCAAAATAACACAACGCAGTCTGTCATTCAGTGGGTCCAAAAGGACCACCCAAAATAACACAACGCAGTCTGCCATTCAGTGGGTCCAAAAGGACCCCCCAAAATAACACAACGCAGTCTGTCATTCAGGGGGTCCAAAAGGACCCCCAGGGGTCCCTGAGGGAGTTCCAGGGTCCCTCCAGCTAAATAACACAACGCAGTCTGTCATTCAGGGGGTCCAAAAGGACCCCCAGGGGTCCCTGAGGGAGTTCCAGGGTCCCTCCAGCTAAATAACACAACGCAGTCTGTCATTCAGGGGGTCCAAAAGGACCCCCAGGGGTCCCTGAGGGAGTTCCAGGGTCCCTCCAGCTAAATAACACAACGCAGTCCGTCATTCAGTGGGTCCAAAAGGACCCCCAGGGGTCCTTGAGGGAGTTCCAGGGTCCCCCCAGCTGAATGATAGTTAGGAACCAAATGCACCCTAACGGGTCTGAAACTCTGAGAGTGTAGAAATGGAACCAAATGGACCCGTTTCATTTGTACACTCTGAGTTAAATTAACCTTGATTTTACAATATACATTGGGGTTCCCAGAGATAGAAATGCTATTAAATGGGGGTCCGTAGCTAAATGCATGTCACACTGGGGGGGGTCCTTGAAATTAAACAGGTTGAGAATCACTGCTAGAGCCATACAAATCTTTTATGGTGGGTCACTGGCATATATTTTTCAAATGGGGGTCCGCAGACTAATAAGTGTCAACTTTGGGGGTCCGTGACATGAAGAAGTTTGGGAAGCACTGATTTAGAAACCTCTCATTTCCATATTCTATCTTTTCTTTGTGTGTGTGTTTTGTTCTCCGTCATTATTTTGTTGTTTTCAGTGATTACGCTAGAGGGCGCTCTTTGCTAACCTAAGAACGTTGTTCACCCTAATAATGTGATCCCCCACAAAAAACAATACTACATTCCTATCCAGTACAATGCTAAGCATTTGAAAAAAAAAGAAAATAAGAAAAAAGTATTTTCCCAGATTGTACTTTTGGTGAAAACAAGCCTTATTGAACTGCCCACAACTAAAGAACAGAAGCTGGTTACAATGTGTGTTTGTTTTTCCTGGCGGAAAGAAAGAGTACCTCATCTTTCCAATGTGATATGAAAGAAGAAACATCTGTGGACTTTGCCCTTGTTAATGTCCTATTGATAATATTACACAACAACATCACACAAAAGCATCAAAATTCACGTCGCATTTCGAGCTTGTAGATCTGCTACTTTTGAATTTGAATCCTGAAAAGTAACAGTTTTAGACGTTTCCACCCGACAAAAGAGACGATTTCGTTTTTCCATGTTTTTTCTTTAAATACTGCAGGACACACACATAGGGCGTTACTAAAATAACACTCACCACCGTGTGTGTGTCTGTCTGTGTGTGTGCGCACGTGTGCGTGTGTGCAATGTGCATCAGCGTCAGGAAATTAATTCCTTTCAGCTCAACACATTTCCAACATGGCATTCACAGTACACCCTCTTCCGTCCCTGACCGCACGGTCAGCGCTTTTAGAGAACGCACGGCGTCCTCCGTCGGTCGTCGACTCGAGATAAAGAGAGTGTGATCCAGCTGCACTTAAATGCTAATCAGTATGCAGCTGAGGTAGTGGGAATAGGGTAGGTGGGAGGAAGAGAGAGCAAGCGGGAGGTAATTGTATTCCGGGAGCATTGAAACAAGTCTGTCTCAGTAGCTAAAGTATAACATAATGCTTGGGTAATTAGTAAGTAGCCTTGCCGAGCCATGAGGCCCATAGGGCAGGAGCCTATCTCCTGTTTCTGTAGCCATGAGGCCCATAGGGCAGGAGCCTATCTCCTGTTTCTGTAGCCATGAGGCCCATAGGGCAGGAGCCTATCTCCTGTTTCTGTAGCCATGAGGCCCATAGGGCAGGAGCCCATCTCCTGTTTCTGTAGCCATGAGGCCCATAGGGAAGGAGCCTATCTCCTGTTTCTGTAGCCATGAGGCCCATAGGGCAGGAGCCTATCTCCTGTTTCTGTAGCCATGAGGCCCATAGGGAAGGAGCCTATCTCCTGTTTCTGTAGCCATGAGGCCCATAGGGAAGGAGCCTATCTCCTGTTTCTGTAGCCATGAGGCCCATAGGGAAGGAGCCTATCTCCTGTTTCTGTAGCGTGAGGCAGCTTGATGTACAAGTACACCCCCTGTACATGCCGCTAGTATGTCGCAGGGACTTACCCCCAATCCAACCCTTGATGCTGAGTGTCAAGCAGGGAGGCATTGGGTCCCATCTTTACAGTCTTTGGTATGACGCGGCCGGGGATTGAACCCCAACCTCCCAGTCTCAGGCTGGACACTCTAACAAGAAAGGCCACCGCAAAGCTATAGTTCCAAACATTGCTCCTATGGCTGGAACTATCCCATCGAGATAGCATGAGCACTTCCGCATTCCATTGTTCCAATGGGAGCCAACGCTAGTGTAACCACTCTCTTACTGTATATTACTCTGATTATAGTAAAATACAACTACTAATGACCATTAAAGATGGAAAACTTACTTATAATGTTCTGAGCATAGTAGTGCATTATGACCAGCACATTATAAGCATGGTTATAAGTTGTTATACATGACTATAAACATTTATAATGAGCATTGTAATATCTTATGATTGCATTAGCATGCATTATAAATGAGCTTATAATGCATCCTAGATCTACAAGCTCAAAACGTGTCGCAAGGACACTTTGACAGTAACTCTGGGGGAGCCCACAGGGTTCGAACTGGGAACCTTGCGGTTACCATCCAGCCACTCTACCCCCTGAGCCACCGCCTCCCATAACTAAAAGTAGGGGAAAAACAAATCCCTTTCTGGCCAAAAAAAGTGCATTTTATACGCATGGTGAGGCTTCATTCTTTGCACACAATTCAAAGTGGTTGTGTCAAATCATGTGTTCTGTACTCTTTAAGGCATCAAAGACAGTAATCACGTTGGTTGCTTGTTCAGAGATGAGTGGGGGGGGGGGGGGGGAGTGACAAATATCTGCAGATCTTCCCCGTATGCCTTTGAAGTTCAGAGGGTGAAATTCATGGCGTGGGCGTTTACCAGCAGCCAGTCAATAATATTATCAAACTGAACGTGTGTTTTATTGAAAAAAGAAAAAGTTACCCCATTTAGGCCTGACATCGAAATTTAAGAAATGTCTTCTAAATTACATGCGTCAGTGGTGCTCAAACATATTCATGTCAAGGACCCCAAATATATAATACGACATTGGCCGCCGACCCCCATCTGAAAATATGTAGTTCCAGGGACCTCCTCCCAGTAGCAAAGAATTGAGTTAAAAACTCGCTCTGTAACAATATATATATATTCAAAGATTTCCAGGCATATTTTCACGATTTTTCAAAAAATAGCAGACCTACAAGCTCACAGCGCGGCACTCGGTGCCGCACCGTGAGCTTGTAGATCTGGTATTTTTCCACAGCTAAAGCATAACAATGCCCGGGTAAGAAAATGTATTTTTGAGCGGTGCAACCACTCCAAGGAACAGCAATGTCTGTGTTCACCTATCTATGTGTGGTTAATGAGCCAGTATAATGAGTACCAGTAGGGGGCGCTGTTGCCAGAAACAGAGAGAGAGAGATGGTATTAGTGCTGAACGCACTGTTGCCTGCGCTATGAGAGAGAGAGAGAGGGGGGGGGGGGGGGGAGAGGGAGAGATGAGAGGAGGGGGAGGGGGAGAGAGGGGAGTTGCAACACTCAGTTCACACGCGTGTGACTTTTTTTTTAATATATTTTTTATCCCACGATTTTGTAACCCATTTTTCACCCCTGTGTCAATCATCTAATGTGATCCTGGGCTCTACACACCCTCCACCAACCTAGTCCCCATATATATGGGGGACAAGGGGAGAGCAACGGACTTGAACTCATGCTTCCTTCATGCCTGAGTGTCCAAGTTGCTCCTTTACACCTGACAGGGGGAGTTTCCCTGGTTGGACGTAGCGTGTGGAAGGAACACGTTATTCCAACCAGTTTCTTTCCCCTCCATCAGGCGCCCCGGCTGGCCAGGGGGAGGTAGTATAGAGACCAGGATTACTGCATGTTTTTTGTGAGGGTACCTACCCGGTGTGATGTTTTTTAACTCGAGTCAGGACCCATAAAAAGAATAGTGTGCATTAAGTGACTTAAAACTAAATATACCACGTGGTCCACACCACCAGGTGGTGAGGTGGTTCCTCCATGGTGAACAGGAGACTCACCACTCTGAACTACAGGTGGTGAGGTGGTTCCTCCATGGTGAACAGGAGACTCACCACTCTGAACTGCTCCAGCTTCTGGTTGCCTTTGATGAAGAACGGACACTCCTTGTCTCCCGTCCGGTGTCCGTAACGCTTGCACCTCCAGCCTGTGGAGACATTAAGGGTTTACACATTATTAACATTATTAAGCCGGGATTCCTTCAAAATAGGAGCTCTGGGGTTCCGGGAAAACATGGCTGCTTTTACTCTGAAACCCCCCCCCCCCCCCCACCCCCGGAAACAATGGAGAAATATTTTTGCTAGCTTACCTTGCTCTCGTTTCCATTATATGCTTAGATAGCATTTGACACAGACTTATAGCATGTTATGTAGACAGCACTATAATTGTACTGTATATAGTTATAGCACGCCATAGTACATATGTATAGCATAGTAGTAAATATGTATAGTTTATATGTATAGTGTATGTATAGTTTCATTATATAGATATTCCACTGTTACTTTCTTAGCTTACGCATGTTTCATGATATTGATAAATGCTTTTATGTGATGTATTCCCATGCTTTTGTTCTTGCTTAAATGTAAGTCGCTCTGGATTAAGAGCGTCTGCTAAATGCCTAAATTGTAAATTGTAAATTGTATCACTAAGGGCCGATTCATACTCCTATTTTACCTCTGTGAAATGATTTCGGCTCGTCAGAAGTTTTCAGTAGCACCGAACGGTGCTACTGATGGTAAATGGGTTTAAAGTGCACCATTCTAGCTGACACAATGGGGTGAACAAGCCACACATCACCACCATGATGGAATGCTTAGATGTTAGTTTTTTTACAACACTTGTTCTTAAATGACGGAACAGCCAAGTAAATGATTGTAATGTTATGTTAACTACTTTTACTGGAGACTTCTGGAAATCCTCCCCCAAAATAACCCCACTTTGAGAAACACTGTTCTACAACAGAGGTTTCTCCAACCCATTTCACATCAAGCTCCCATTATTTATTCTGCATTTGAGCCCCAGAGTTTTAGCCTCTCGGATCCAAGACTAAACAATATTTTCATTATTTTGTTATCATTGGATAAGAGTTTGTCCACAATTCCATGCTGTATTGAATTGATGTGGTATCATTAGGAGAGATAGCAGGCTAACGCTGATCAAAATAACAGTTATCCTCGTGTAGACTTCTTGGAAATTAAGTCATTCAGATGTTTAACATTAATTCAACTCTTGAGAGCGTGAAATTATGCACACCCCCACCCACACTTCTTTCCCTGACATGACACACACACTCAAAACCTTCATATTAATTTGAAGAGAATAATGTTTATGGTAATTTCCTCTGGCCTGACTGACGTGATGATTGACATGTCGACACACACAAAAAGACGTGGAGGCACACAGGCAGCAATCTGTGCCTCAATAGGAAGAAAACCATCGTAATTTATGACTCATGGAAGAAGAACAAAAAGCTGGTTATGTGTGTGTGTGTGTGTCTCAGGCAAGGTTATTTAAAACACATTTTGTACGGGAACCCCTTTTGGTGTTTCAGCATGTCATGCTTTAGCTATTGAAAAATAGCAGATCTACAAGCTCATAGCGCGCCACTCGGTGGCGCGCTATGAGCTTGTACGTCTGCTATTTTTTGAAAAATCGAAGAACCACTGACATAGAAACATAGCTTTTTCAGAAAACTGTCGGGATGTAGAAGACATTTTTAGAATCTGATCTCAGGTCAGAATGGCTTTAAAACCTCCATGACAGCTTATAGAGCTGCGATTCAGCAGAGGTGTTTATACAGCTCTGTACAGACAGAGAGAAATGAACTGGGGCCACATCAGGCAGCATTTCTTTGGTTTTAGTCAGTCTTTTGACTAACGGTTTTCACGCTCACTGTGTCTTAGAAGACGAACCACGTCATACTGTAGTCATGTAGTGACGTTCACACAGTTGTTCAGAGCATTGAAGTGGAGCGAATCAGCCAATCAGATCCCACCACAGAGAGACACATGCCAGCTTTCTGACTGAGACCCGTCTGTCTGTCTGTGTTGTGTGACTTGTCTGTCTGTCTGTGTTGTGTGACTTGTCTGTCTGTCTGTCTGTCTGTCTGCAGTGTGTGACTTGTCTGTCTGTCTGTCTGCAGTGTGTGACTTGTCTGTCTGTCTGTCTGTCTGTCTGTCTGTCTGCAGTGTGTGACTGGTCTGTCTGTCTGTCTGTCTGCAGTGTGTGACTTGTCTGTCTGTCTGTCTGTCTGCAGTGTGTGACTTGTCTGTCTGTCTGTCTGTCTGTCTGTCTGCAGTGTGTGACTGGTCTGTCTGTCTGTCTGTCTGCAGTGTGTGACTTGTCTGTCTGTCTGTCTGTCTGTCTGTCTGTCTGTCTGCAGTGTGTGACTTGTCTATCTGTCTGTCTGTCTGTCTGTCTGTCTGCAGTGTGTGACTTGTCTGTCTGTCTGTCTGTCTGCAGTGTGTGACTGGTCTGTCTGTTTGTCTGTCTGTCTGCAGTGTGTGACTTGTCTGTCTGTCTGTCTGTCTGTCTGTCTGTCTGTCTGTAGTGTGTGACTGGTCTGTCTGTCTTCTTGTATGACCTGATCAGACCCATGCTGCCCACATGCCCATGCCAACCAGTGGGACGACTGAGGGAATTAATGATGGGCACAATAATGCCAGGCTTTGTTCAGGGTTAAAGGACTGAAGACATGAACACATTCAAAAATTGATTATGGATTATGTTATACTTTAGCTATTGCAAAAATAGCAGTTATGCTATTATTGAAAAGGCGAATGTTTTTAACTCAAATCTTTGCATCTGGGGGGGGGTCCAAATGTCCAGTTTGCTAATTCACAACTACTACTAGCCTACTGTGGTGTTGAAACTTTGAATTTCTCGAAGATTTACGCCATGTGGGAATTATCTGATGAGGTTAAACCTTACATAGGCTATACCAAAGCCTACTAAATCGGTCAATATAAGTAAAATAATATAGCCTTTCCATAGGAGTATCTTTTTGTATTTTTTCCAAGAAGAATGCAGCCAGTAGCATATTACATGAAATAACTAAAACATTATAACTCATTTACCTATAAAATCATAAAAAATGGTACTCACACTGCATGACCTTGACCTCCTTCCCCAGGGGCATCCAGAGGCCCTTGGTGGGCGCGTGGGCCAGGAAGTCCCTGGCATCTTCGTTCCCCGGGTCGGCGGGAATGCAGTCCTCTGGCTTCTCATCGCTCTCCTAATACCACGACGACGATGACACCAAACAAAACAACGTCACACTTTACACTCTCTTGTCTCTCGTAACCCATTCTGACCTGAGATCAGATTCTAAAAAGGTCTTCTACATCCCGACAGTTTTCTGAAAAAGCTATGTCTCTATGTCAGATTTTTCAAAGATAGCAGACCTACAAGCTTGGCACGCTATGAGCTTGTAGATCTGCTATTTTTCAATAGCTAAAGCATAGCATAATGCTAACATCAAAAGGGGTTCCCACTCCAAAATGGCATAAGGCAAACGGCAAACAAATAGTATACACAATGTTGTTCAAATACTTATACAGTCCCGTTCTCTCGTATTAGCCCTAGTGTCTAGACCAGGGGTGGACAAATTTGACGAGGGTCAATATATTTCCACACTCACTCCAGAGGGGCCACATAACAGTGCATATTACTGTATAAAATAGCCGATCTACAAGCTCAAAACGCGTTGCAATAGCTTTTTCAGAAAACTGTCAGGATGTAGAAGACATTTTTAGAATCTGATCTCAGGTCAAAATGGGTTAATACTAGTCATTAAGTACTAGTCATTAAATACTATATTAGTATTCTGATATTAACATGAGGGTGAAGGTTAACATTATTAATTATTAACATTAAGTGAAGGTGGGGGCCGCATGTGGCCCCCGGGCCTCCAGTTGCCCACCCCTGGTCGAGACTGTAAGAAGGAGAGTAGTGGATACTGATAAAATAGTTTAAAACTTGCAGTTGTGGATGTGAACTTATTAAGGCACTCTTGAGGCAACTGCACCACGGTGTGTGTGTGTGCATGACTGTGTGTGTGTGTTTAGGCTTAATGTTAATGTCTCTTCTTCACGCCATAGTCCATACCTTTATGAGTCCAGGAGGAGGCTTCTCATAGCTGTAGGGAAAGAAGACAAAATAAATTAGTACAGTACACGTCAACCTGATAGGCTGGGTGCCGTGTCAAAAACAGTGATAGTTCAAGGGGAGAAAAAAAAGTCTCCACCAGGCGTTGACACTATGGGTTGCCCACCTGCCCCTGGAACTGCTGGCAGGCAAATTTGAACTTTGGGGCAGGTGGAGTTTCATGCTTTCAGGTTGAACTTTGGGGCAGGTGGAGTTTCATGCTTTCAGGTTGAACTTTGGGGCAGGTGGAGTTTCATGCTTTCAGGTTGAACTTTGGGGCAGGTGGAGTTTCATGCTTTCAGGTTGAACTTTGGGGCAGGTGGAGTTTCATGCTTTCAGGTTGCCCGACTGCGCAAGTGCTCGTTTGAGAGCGGGCGCAACTGTCTATTAAAAACACAACACAAGATATCTGTCTATCCACCTGAACGTGGTCAGAGCGCTCTCTCTTCTGTTCTGTGGAATGTAAAATAAGAGCACTATAAGGTGGTTCTGTTTTCACTGTTGCTACACTTAAAAATATAAAATAATAAATGTGTGAACACCATAGTCATATTCATAGCTATGTACTGTAGGTATCTGGCATAAGCAGTGGCAAGTGGGCCTGACACGTGGGTAAGAAGAACATGAGTCATGACCTGTACTTGCCGACAAGTGCCTCTGAGACCTTAGTGTCTGGACCTCCCATATACATTTATTTATCTGAGACCTTAGTGTCTGGACCTCCCATATACATTTATTTATCTGAGACCTTAGTGTCTGGACCTCCCATATACATTTATTTATCTGAGACCTTAGTGTCTGGACCTCCCATATACATTTATTTATCTGAGACCTTAGTGTCTGGACCTCCCATATACATTTATTTATCTGAGACCTTAGTGTCTGGACCTCCCATATACATTTATTTATCTGAGACCTTAGTGTCTGGACCTCCCATATACATTTATTTATCTGAGACCTTAGTGTCTGGACCTCCCATATACATTTATTTATCTGAGACCTTAGTGTCTGGACCTCCCATATACATTTATTTATCTGAGACCTTAGTGTCTGGACCTCCCATATACATTTATTTATCTGAGACCTTAGTGTCTGGACCTCCCATATACATTTATTTATCTGAGACCTTAGTGTCTGGACCTCCCATATACATTTATTTATCTGAGACCTTAGTGTCTGGACCTCCCATATACATTTATTTCAACTATGTGTTAAGTACCACATACTTATTTTCTTCCGTAAAATAATTAAAAAGGTGAAACTTTCATATATTCTCAATTAATTGTGCATAAAGTGAAGTATTTAAAAGTCGGTCGGACCCACGGTTTTCCAGAACCACCCCGAAAAGGCCCCTGCTGGACCGGGCCCCTGCCCAGGGACTGGGCCCCTGCCCAGGGTCCATATATGGACCGGGCCCCTGCCCAGGGTCCATATATGGAGCTGGCCTGTTGTGACATCATTCCGACGTCTGCATTTAGAGCCATATTGTGTTTGTCGTCATGATTTGTCATGACTCGAGTTGGCTTCGTAGGACACGTAAAAGGTCTTTAAATAAATACTTTTTGAAAGGGGAGGCTCTATTTGGGCATGCCTGACAAAGAGCTCCATATATGGGCATTTAAGGGACACAGACATAAAATGCAATTTCCAACTTGCATCGTTCCAAGTAGGCCAGACTGGCTGGACAGTGCCCAACGGGCACCGCTGTAGAGGCCCCACGGGCACTGCTCTAGTAATAATAACAACAACAATAAGAATACATAATAATAATAATAATAAGTTATAAGGAGTTTATAAACTAAAGTGTGGACCTGGATTTTAACTCACAACGTCTCGACGTGCTTCAGTTTCTGGACCTCCTTCTCCAGTTTCTTGGCTTGTGTCTTGAGTTTGTGCAGGTCGTGTTTGGACTCCTTGTTGTTGTGTTGTTTATTCTTCTTGTGCTCTCCTCCTCTCCTCTCCTCCTCCTCCTCCTCCTCGTCGTCCTCACGCTCCCCTCGCCTTCGTTTCTTCCTGTCCGACATGTTGTTCGTTGCATTTAATTGACTGTTTTGTCGTTTGAACTATAGCAGTCGTTTTTAATTGTTTGATTATTCTGCTGCAGGAGGAGAAATGGATGTATATCTGAGCTCATGCTAACTAATGCTAACTACTAGCTTCGAGCTGCTACGTGGTCCCTCCTCCTCCTCGCTCGTGCGGTATTTCCTGTGTGTGTGTGTGCGCGAGTCTACTACATCCCATAGCCCAGAAAGACCGCCGTGGTTATCAACGGAGACGCCAAAATGTAACGCACGCACACACACACACACACGCACACACACGCTTGATACAAACTAACGGGCAATCAAATTCTGTAGCCTATTGTGTTCATGTGTTGTAGGCCATTCTGTGACTTTACAGAATGACTTATCATTATTGGAAACTCATTAAATGTGCCAATTGTTGAGTCGTATAAACAAATCTTTCAAATATCACCTTTTCCTCATAATTGCATCATTTTATTTTGGGTTAGTTAGGTTCAGCTTGTAAAATGCTAAACTTTTCTTGACTTAATTATAATACAGATCGCTTTGGGTCAATTAACAACAAGTAAATTAAGTAGACTAGCTAGTACTGCTAGTTAGTGCGTAGAAATATTGTGATATACTATCACTATATGTACAGAAATAACAGAATGAAAACCCTATCCAATTCCATTTTTGCCATTCCTTTTGGTCTGCTGCCACTTACCATGATAGGTTATTGTCTCCACCAGGCCGAAGGCATGGGGGGGAGAGTATGTTTTGCACTCCGTCCGTCCGTGTGTCCGTGTGTCCGTCCGTCCGTCTGTCCGTGTGTGTGTGTGTGTGTCCGTGAGCAGCTAATCTCAGCCACCGTTAACCCGGTCAATGCCAAATTTTGCACACACACTCCCTGGATGCCAACGATGAACCTCTGCCACCAAACTTTCCAGAACGGCCTGTTATAGCGCCACCAGGAGGCCGCTTTGTGCAAAACAAGTTTTTGCACAGTACACCTACAGATTTTGTCCAAACATCACGCAAATTGGTACACAGTCTCTCTAGAGCCATTCAACGAAACAGGTCTTTCAGATTTCTCAGACTCCATCCTGATTGGTTAAGATTGGCTTCCAAAGTTCACAGGAGTGCTCAGTTTCAAACAAAATGCTGCAAATCATGAACACATCGCGTGATTTCCATGAAATTGTGCACCCACATTCCCACTAGGCCGAGGACGAAATGCCACATAAACAATTTCAACTCAGCCTCAAGGTGGCGCTATAACTGGCCGAAAAGTGTTTTTACCTCTAACTGCACGGATCTGTGGATAACTTTGTATGCCAACTCCCTAGAGGCCAAGGAAAAACCTTTGCCTGGAATTTTTCACATCTGCTCTTTATAGCGCCACCAGGAGGCCGACATATGTAAAACACATTTTCTATTATTACTCCTTCAGATTCTATCCAAATTTCACGCAAATCGGTACACATGATCTCCATAGTCATGTGATCAAGACAGGTTTGTTTGATTTCTCATATTCCATCCTGATTGGCCACGATTGGCTCCTACAGTTTTCAGGAGTAGCCTGCTTTGTACAAATCGCCACAACTCCTCAACGCAGCGTCCCATTGCGATGAAACTGTGCACGCATATTCCCACTAGGCTGAGGAAGAAAACCTGGTGGAGACCTGTGCCCAGAAGGGCACTTTTTTATTATTATAATATGATGAATCTATGATAGTAGAGTTTATTTAGTAGAGTTTGTTTATTTTGGTCATTATAACAAATCAAAAGAAGCTTATAGTTCCTACCCTTCTAACAAACAAATGGCTTTCATAGGTAAAATAATACAACAAAGCAAACAGAAGGGGGGAAAAAAACAATAAAACAAAACAAAAACAAACCAACACAACACAACACAACACAACACAACACAACACAACACAACACAACACAACACAACACAACACAACACAACACAACACAACACAACACAACACAACACATAACATAACATAACATAACATAACATAACATAACATAACATAACATAACATAACATAACATAACATAACATAACATAACATAAAACAAAGACAGACAGGACAATACAGTTAACAGGAACAAGACAAAAACAACAAAACTAAACACAAAACGAGAAAACAAAACATCATATCAATGTTCTATAATGTATCTACTATTTTTGATCTATACAATTTTTAATGTATTTATTGTACTACAGTTTTTTAGTTCGTCGTCCAATCCATTCCACAGCTTGACCCCTCTGATGCACCTCTCTCTGATGTTTGTTCTAGCATTTGTTGGTTTGAATATGGAAGTGCCTCTTAGGTTGTAGCGGCTCTCTCTAGGCCAGAACAGCTCTTGGATACAGCTCGGGAGCAGGTGATTGTGTGCCTTATACATTGTTATAGCGGTATTTAGCGCTATATCTTAAAGTTTTAGGGTGTTTAATTGAATGAATAATAGGTTGGTTGGTGTGCGTAATAATCAGATTGGGTGACAATTCTCCTGTTCTGTTATTTGACTATATAGAAGTGTCTATTTGTACGCCTCTAAATGTTTTGATGAATTGAACAATTGGTGGACCCTCTTAATTGTAAATGTGGCAGGATGGACGTGCAATGACACGGCCCATCTCCCATCCTTGTTGGTGGATGGATCAGAGTCACAGCCATCCTCCGCCCACTTATTAGTGGGCTGATTGGTAACGTTATAAAGGCAGTGCGGTTCCTTTGCTAGTCAGCTGGTTGTCTCTGCTGCTGGTTTGTGGCTGCCACACCTTGCTGGTTGAGCTGGTGTGTCCACACAGTTGACGCCTAACTTGCTGGCCCGTCGGGCTACAGCGTGGGGTTGTGCATATTGGTGCAGGTATGTTTATCTTATTGTTTAACCGATATCTGGCATTTGATAGTTTGACCATGAACTTGACTATGACCGCTTGTCTCTTTAGCTTTGGGCTACGCTCTGCAGGCACTCACTCCTGTTCGAGTCTTGGGCTGGGTGTGCGGTGTAGCTTCACCACACCACCCAGGTATGTGGTTTATCCTCCTCTGCAGTATTTCATTTGGTGTCTTTGACGCCACGGGAATGTAAACATGGGCTGTTGTTGTTATTCCAGTGGTTTCCCTACCGGCTTCCGCTGCGTGAGGCACTACATCGGTGCGCATTGTCCCTCATTAACGTGGTAGGTTCCATTGAGCTCTCACTGTTCTTGCCTCTGCGAATTGTAGTTTTAAGTGTTAGTTTAACATGGCCGTTTGTGCTTTTAGGGCCAGCACCACACCTGCTGCTTTGCTGGGGATTATTTATGGGGAATATCCACAAACTTCCCTGTTCCACCCAGTCCCTCCCCACTCCTTCCACAACGGCCCGGTCGGGAATCGACCACACAGACATTGGCTGGATAGGCCACCAGGGGGTCGCCAGTATTGCTTGATTTATTATTATTATTATTATTTAGTTGTGTTGATGCTATTGGACGGCTCCTCAGGCATATAAGCCGACACCCTAGTATCACTACCAGGGAGTGATATGATATGAAGTGATATGATATGATGTGATATGATATGATATGATATGATATATTCCACTATGAAGTGTGGAATGGACTACCAGCATTATATCTGAACCTCATTGTTGTCTTAATCCTGCCTTTTATCCAGTCTTAATATTATTGCTGAAATGTGTAATGAATGAATTGCTAATTAAACCATTTTTATACCTTTTGTAACCACGTTTCTGCCTGCCCTTTATCCATTGTATAACGAATCTGTGTTGGGGAGTTATTCAGTGCTCCGGATGTTCAGTATTATATTCTAGTAAATATCTCCTGGGGCGCAACTCCCCAGGTGGCGTAGTTGGCTATAGGTTAATTCAGACCATCCTGTCACATAAACAAGTGTATAATGCTTATTGGGTCTCACTCACCGTTAACAGTCTTTGTATTGAGTTTGTGCTTGAATTGTACTGTAATTCTGCAAACTGTTAATAAATATTTAAATGAATCAATATTATTACAGTAATTACACTAAGAAATAAAACATTATAATAAACAATCCTGAATCTGCTAGTGGAGCCAGATCTTCTCTGTTTGTTTCACTTGCTCAGTTCATGTAGATTGGCTTGTTTCACTTCCCTGGAGCCAATGGGAGTCAGGCCCTGTTTCACGTGCCACTACTACTAGCCAATCACATTCTGATCGCCCCTTTGGGAAATGGGCTCTAGGGTAAGGGCCGTAAACTGAACACCCCAGTTTACCCAGCATGCAACTGTGCAACTGTGCTTTGCACAGATATTTTACAAACATTTATATTCTAAAATACTGTTTTAACAATAACGTGTAAAAACACAATTATGCAGATGATTGCCGTGGATGTAACCCAGATTAAATCACTTCAACTGTTTTTTTTTAGTTTTTTTTACATAAACCATGACTGGCTGTGGTCCAGACTGAGAATTATAATTATCTGGGGGAGCTGAAGTGTTTTTTTGTTAAGACAAATTTGTGAAGCGTTCCTTATTTCGAACGTTTTTTTCTACATTTTGAATTGCTTATTATATTTTTAACGTTTATTTTACACTGACACGAAACAAGACAGGAACGCCCAAAAACGTCACATCCGGTTTTTTACCCTGGGCAGAATTTTCTATGGCTGCCAATGCAACTTTTTCCAATCCTTAATCACATACGGACAAACATCTATGCCGATAATATCTAACTTGCGGAGATAGCGTGCCTTGTCCACGGGCAACAGTTCTTTCAACGTATGGCATTGCAAATACGTTTGACAATCGCTACTCTGCGCAATATTGTTTTGGAAATGCCGCAAATTGCATTGCAGTGAACGAGAGCAAATCACAACTTACCCTGGGGGTGGTGACTCCGCCCTGAATACGCGTTTTCGTGTCAGTGTGAATTCAAAAGCATTAATTCCACAGCAAACGCACTGTAACCTCTCTTTACAGAGAAAAACATAAATAGTCTAATATTAAGCATTATGGTCCAAAAATAAACAAACTATCTCGTTGTCAATTGATTCTCGTTGAGGTGATCTAAAATTAACCTGAATCCGCCAGCTGCAGGCAGTATAGGCTACTGCCGCATCTAAAATCCCCAATGCAAATAAAAAGTACATGAATGATGAACATGTGGATTTATATTTACGGCAGGTGCAAATTCATTTTTACTTGTTTTATGAACACTATGGCAATCTAGGCTAATCTCGGTTAAATTGTTTTATGCTTAGTCCAACAGACAAAACCAGTGTAGCCAAAAGCATCATACAAGTCCATAGCATTCACACTGCAACACGTCTGCACGACAATAGCTAAATCTGTTTTATTATGATCATCATAATAACTCAGATTTTGCTAGTGTTCACAATTAACCCATCATAATATGATGGGTGAGGTCAAAAAGTACGGGACAATGTCTTTCTGATGGCCTGTAGGCCTACTTGAATTTTATTAAGTGATATTTGAAAGATTTGTTATGACTCAATAACAATTGACACATTAAATAATGAGCTACAGAATGGCCTACAGCCCTACACAATACAGAATGTGATGGTCTGTTAAGAGTTTGCATTCATCTAATTACTCTGAAACGGATGGCAACAACTGCCGTTCACCACTGTCCATGTCTACTGTCATTACCATTAGTTGGGGTATATGATCTCTGCCATTATGCCATAGACAAAATTACAGTTATCGTTCTTGGTGTGGACTCAGGGACAGGCCTCTACACTTTACATCACACATCGAAAACACAGCATGACCACCTAATCTCCGGCACCGTTTGGCTTGATCGCAGCCATACTCTGCACACACACTCCCTGAATGCCAAAGCTGAACCTCTGTACCAAGGTTTTCCCATTGGCCTCTTATAGCTACACCAGGAGGCCGCTTTGTGCAAAACATTTTTTTGGACAGTACACTAACCTATTTTGTCCAAACATCACGCATCACGGCACACAGAATCGTTTGGTATTCATAGTAACCAATTGAATACACTCAAAAAGTCTGAAAAGGTTTGGGATATCAGAAATGGACAAACATGTCTTTTAACAAACCCTATAGGCCTACTAATAGTCATTAAGACATGCAAATCCCTTGACTCCTTCAAACGGCTCTCAAAAGGCACCTAACGGCTGCAATTCGAAACTGGCCCCCGTAGAAACTGGCCCCCGTAAAATCTGAATCCCCCACCTACCCCTCTTCCCCCCTCACTGTATGTTTCTTTTACCTCCTCTATGATGATTTCCTGTTTTGACTAGTTGACAACTGTTGTGTATATTCGTACGTCTCTTAATGTTTTGATGAATTGGATATGGTGGGCCTTATTGTAAACATAAAAGTGTAATGCTTTATGGTGTCGTACACTCACAGTTAACAGTTTTTTGGATTGATACTAGAAATGTAATGTAATTCTGCAAACTGTAAATAAATCAACGTTCATGGACCTTTAACAGCCACATTAGCACCATCAAATTAAATGTTTTATATCCAAACAGGATATAGAAAAACTTGGCAATGTGTATTAATTTTCAGTAGACTTGACTACTGTAACAGATTCTGATGACTGCAGTTTATTCAGAACGCTGAATATCTTCAGAAATAAGAAAGTTTAACATTGATCAGTTCTAAAATATTAACAATGGATGTGTCCAATAATCAAATTTCAAAATACTACAGTTGGTCTATATAAACTCTGATCTTGTGTTATCAACCACCATTCATACCTCTGGTCATTTGGGAAAGGTTTGCTTTTTGAAACTAAAATAAAAACATGGCGTTCAGTTTAATGTGTAACATATCTGGAACAAACTCCCTGCAGCTCTGCAACAACTCTGTTATTTTAAATCACAGCTAAACCATGCATGCATGTTTGCTGCTGCCTTAATTGAGATGGTGTAATTATTATTCTACACTGACATTTAATATAATTTATTTAACTTATTTAATTCATTTCCGTTGATTGTTTTTGTTGTACTATTGCCTTTGCTCTGTGTCCTGAATGTTTTCATTTCATTTCAACCTTTATTTAGTTCTTGGAGAACACACTGAGGTCTGGGAACCTCTTTTTCAGTGGTGCCGAGAATACAACACATCAACAATGTACAGGGGGGGGGGGGGAGACAAAGCATAACATAAAACAAGAAAACAACACATAGATAAATAGAGTAAAATTACTGGTAATAATAAGGGAACATTGCATAGTGCTCAATTCAATTAAAACAGGTAGGTACAGTTGATATTTACCAGCGTTGCTATATCAAGTTGAAAGCGATATAGAGAGCTGTACTTTAGTGAAGTATTTAAGGTGTTCCAAGTGTGTGGGGCAGCACACCTGAAGGCAGATTTTTCAGATGTAGTGGAGGCATGTATGGTCTCAAGCGTCAAATATTCTTGAGAGCGTGTATGATAAGAAATGGTTTTTAAAGAATTTAAATAAGAATGTAAGTTCCCAATTTTCTTTATAGGTAAATAAAAACCAGTGTTGCTCTCTCCTTGTCGCAAGGGAGGGCCAACAAACCTTATTATACAGTATGCAATGATGAGTGTCATAGCTGTCGCCTGTTATAAATCTGAAGGCAGAATGATAAACTGGGTCCAAGATTTTAAGTGTGGTAGCTGATGCGTTTCTGTATATAATGTCCCCGTAGTCCAAAGCGTCGATGAAAAGTGCTTCAATTTGTGCGTAGGCCAAGGTAAAAAAAAAGCCAAGCTTCATTCTCAATTTTTTTGTTAAATTTTAAATTTGTGTATTTAAAAGTCTAAAGTTTGTCGTCCAGCCAGATCCCGAGGTATTTATAATAAGGTACTCGTTCAATGGTGGTGCCATTTGAGGTGTATAGCTGAGGATAATTTTCATTTAAAGCTCTTCTCTTTGTGAAAAACATAAGTTTGGTATTTTCTGCATTTAAAACCAGTTTTAGATCCAGCAATGATTTCTGGAAAACATCAAATATACTATGGCAACAATGTTCAAATCCAGGGTAGAATAGGAAAGTTACACAGGGCAGCTTTAACTTTATATTTTTACTGAATCTAATTGCACTTTTATAATTTCATATTTTCTTTTCTTGATGTTTTACATAAAACACATGAATAGCGCCGCAGTCAATGTTTCATTGTTTCATGTTTCAACTCGGATCGTGACAAATCATGACAATGAACACAATGTTTTTGGGCCGATCAAATAATTTATAAGAAGTTGGCTTTGTCCGCGGCGTAACCGTCTTTAAATAAATACTTTTGGAATCGCCTATGGTGAAAATGAACGGAGAAGCATTTTCTGGGCCACTCGTTGTTCTGGAAGGGGGAGGGACTGCGACGCTCTAAGTCTATTGCCTTGTTGTTGTGAGTAGTGATTGGCCCGTTGTGTTCCATTGTTGGTGTGTCACGCCCCCCTCACTCTGATTGGATGATCAGGGCCCTCTGTTAGTATTTAACAAGAGTTTGTTTTGCTATAGGTGTCACATTAATATCTTATCTGCTAGTTGTTAAGACCTGAACTTCTCCTTTCTGCACCAGCTGAAGCGTCTACTTTTGTACTTCGTTCTAGGCCCATTTAAAAATAGATTTGGACAGGTTTTGACTTGAGTTATGGCTTTACTACAAACATTGAAGTCCTTGGTCAACCAGAGACTATCTGCTGCTGCTGAAGAGATATTTGGGGTCGTTGGAAGAATTCTAACAGAGTACGAGGATGAAGCTTTCCACATCATGCAAGAAACTGACCGCCAACGCAGACTACTGGATATGGTTTTACAACCAATCGCCAAACTACACAGAGCAGGTTGGTAAAACATTTACTGAGACAGAGAGAGAGAGAGAGACCATTGCTGTTTAATTTCTTAAACAGCAATGGTGACTATTTGGAATGGAAGAGGAACTGTTTGAAACTTTGTGAGCTTGCATTGATAATAGTCAATAGTATTCTACACACTAAACCCAAGCGTTTAGGTTCTGAACACATATTAAACACCTAATTGTAACACTTAATAAACGTGTCAAGGTGTTTAGATTATAAACAGAAGAACATGTTTAATCCCTGTAACACTTTTTAAACACATAACGTGTTTAGTTTTTACAATCAAAGTCAGTCATATAGGTGTTTAGAATTTGAACACTAGGTGTTCTCGTGAGGTGTTTGAGTGAACTCGTGTTCTACTGTATTTTATGACCATTAATAAACACTTGGCATTTTATTATTACACACATGGTGTTTAGGTTTAAACGCTTCACATGTTCCAGGGATTTACAGTGTAGTTGTAGTATCCTCAAGTAGTAAGGAACAATTTAAAAAAAACTGTTGATCACGTATAATCATTGACTTTTTAGGAGGAAATACAATTTAGTTGTCGCATTCCAAAACACTGAGCACTTCAACTCTTGACTAATACATTAAAAAGACATGATAGAATGTAGGTCATGTTCAAACATGTAATAATGGGGTTCTCTTTTATATATTCTGTCTAGATGCCATACACCTCCTTGTGTGTAAAAAGGAGGTATACCCTGAGCAGCGGGAGATAACCTCCAGTCTGGTCCAAGAGGAACCAGAGTCTCTACAGATTAAAGAGGAACAGGAGCAGAGAACCTCCAGTCTGATCAAAGAGGAACCAGAGTCTCTACAGATTAAATACGAACAGGAGCAGAGAACCTCCAGTCTGGTCCAAGAGGAACCAGAGTCTCTACAGATTAAAGAGGAACATGATGAGCCTCTTCAAAGATCAACAGATATATTGCTTTCAGTGAATCATGAAGATGATGAAAACCTACAAACAGAACCTGTAGCCAGCACCTCATCTCAACATATGGAAACAAAAGCTGATGTAGAAGACTGTGGAACATCACAACTAACTAGTGATGACCAGCTTCTCTCTTCACACCATTCTGAATCTGACATCACTGAAGACAGTGATGAGTGGGATGAGACCATGGATGACCAGTCAGGTTTAAACACACTGAAATCACACAATACACAACACATGGGAGGACATATTTTGGGTTTGAGCAACAAGATGCTCCATGACCTCAAATCACCTAAACAAAGTCACTCCACAAGGAGTCACATATGTACAAAACGTTTTAGTTGTGCAGATTGTGGCAAAATGTTCAATAACAAAGGAAATCTGAAGACACACACAATGATTCATTCAGGGGAAAAGCCATTTGCTTGTACAGTGTGCGGCATATGCTTTAGTCAAAAGGGTCATGTAAAAGTACACATGATGACTCACACAGGGGAAAAGCCCTTTACGTGTACAGTTTGTGGCAAGGGCTGTAGTTTAAAGACTGATCTGAAAAGACACATGATGACTCATACAGGGGAAAAGCCCTTTACGTGTACAGTTTGTGGCAAGGGCTGTAGTCACAATGGGGAATTAAACATACACATGAGGACTCATACAGGGGAAAAGCCATTTAAGTGTAATGTTTGTGATAAATGCTTTAGTCGTAATGATAGTCTAAAATCACACATGAAGACACATGAATCGGAAAAATCTGTTAGATGATGAGTGTTTTTTATTCTTCAAAGAAGGCATTAGGGTTAATTTGCTGATACTGAACAATATGATAATTAATGTTTGTCCACATCATCACGTCATCAATAATTCATGCACTAGTGGTGCAATTGCAAGTGTAGTATTTTGTCTTCATAGAATGCATTGTAAAAGACAATATTCACTCTGTCATATCTGTAAAAACACTGTTTGTTATTTCTTTCTTTTTCAAATAAAGGTTTGACAGTTACAGATATGTGTTCATTATACAGAAAGCTCATCACAACACATGTGTTTCACCTCCTTTAAGTATGGACGTCTTGTGTTGTGAACAATACAGTGACAATACGGTGCCGGCAAACCTCACACCTGTAGTATGGAAATTCGGGGGCTGCACCATCTTTGCTGATCAATTTGCTGATACTGATATAACAATATGAGAATTAGTGTTTGTCCACATCATCACGTCATCAAGAATTCATGCACTAGTGGTGCAATTGTAACTTGTCTCTGTGTGTTGACATGTGTTGTTTCGACTATTATTATTAGTGTATTTTGATCACTTAGTTTGATGAATTGTTTAGATCAGAGGTGTCGAACTGAACTTGGGGCGAGGGCCGCATTGGTCAAAAGGTCACTTGATGGGGGCCACAACCAGTTGCGGACGCACGCTCGATATCTCAGTCAGTCACTGCTAGAATATAATATATAATATATAATACATTATATATAATACATTATATATTATATATTATATATTATATATTATATATTATATATTATATATTATATATTATATATTATATATATTCTACTGTAATTAATAAACAATGCAATAAGGATCCCCAACAAAAAGTAAAACATTTCAATTTGAAGTAAAGACATTACTTGTCTACCTTGTTTACCTACATCTGCTAATATGCAAAATATCTGCAGTTTCTGTTCAGTCATGTGTTGCTTTTGTTCTTATGTTTCAGGTGTTGATCACCTGGGAGCTATTATCATGTCAGCACAATATCTGCAGTTTCTGTTCAGTAATGTGTGGCTTTTGTTCTTATGTTTCAGGTGTTGATCACCTGAGAGCTATTACCATGTCAGCACAATATCTGCAGTTTCTGTTCAGTAATGTGTGGCTTTTGTTATGTGTCAGCTGTTGATCACTTGTCAGCAAACATTTACATCTGCATTACATATGCCGGCCTACTTTCAGCAAATCAAACTCAGACAATCAACTCAGTTTTGTGTTTTTATTGAAGTGAAAAATAATGACACTCAATGCTTCATGCATGCATAATCAATTAAAAAGTAAGGAAAAAAACCCAAACAGAAAAGGTTCAGCTCAAAACATACAAAAAAATGTTTTACTTCATGCCTGAAATACTCAAAAAATAATGACACTCAATGCTTCATGCATGCATATTGCATAATCAATTAAAAAGTAAGGGAAAAAACCCAAACAGAAAAAGTTCAGCTCAAAAAATACAAATAATTGTTTTACTTCTTGCCTGACACCTGGGTTCTTTTTGCTTTAAGTTTGGATTTATTGATATTCATCACAGAGAAAGCCTGCTCACAGAGATATGTTGTGCCAAACATACTGAGGATCTTTGAGGCAAACATTTGAAATGCAGGATATTGCGGTCCCAGTTTTGTATAGAACTCCTCCACAGTGCTATTCCTAAATTCTATTTGCAATGCTTCATCATGCTGCATATCAATTAGAGTTGACCATTCTGGTCCATCTCAATAACTGATTCAACATCGGTCTCAAATGGGTATCTGAATACAGAGAATTCTGCCTTTAGCTGAGCAAAGATCTGAAAACGATTCTGAAACTCACTTGCCAGCTGTGAGAGTTTGTCCATGTACTTGTGCATGTTGCCATTAGCTCCTTTCTTTTGTGCAGTTACAGGTGCAGTTACAGACTTCAACGTGAGGAAATTAACCAGGACCTTTTGTGACAGTTGATTCTGCCACACTTGTGTTTTGTTTGAAAGGCAGAAATGCTGCGTTCATATTCAGTAACAAGCTTGTTGCGGCCTTGCATGTTAACATTCAGCGTGTTTAGATGGTGTGTTATATCCACCAAAAATGCCAGATCATGAACCCAGTCTGGGTCATCCAACTGCACAAGTGGTTTCCCTTTATCCTTCATGAATTGTCCGATTTCGACACGTAACTGAAAAAAACGTTTCAGCACAGCTCCTCTGCTCAGCCATCGTACCTCTGTATGGTAGGGCAGGCCATATCCGATATCGTTATCAGACAAAAGAGCGTCAAACTGTCGATGGTTGAGCCCCCTGGATAGAATGAAATTCACAGTTTGGATTACAACTTCCATGACGTTGTCCATTTTCAGGCTCTTGCTACACAGCGCCTCTTGGTGTATAATACAATGAAAATTCCAGAATTGTTGGTCTGGATTCAGAGCGTGGATTTTTTCTCGTAGTTTCACGACAACACCTGCCTTTTTTCCAATCATTGATGGTGCTCCGTCTGTTGCAATGCTCACAGCGCGACTCCAGTCGACCTCAAGTCTGTCCAGTGCAGCGACCAGGCTGTTGAACACGTCAGTCGCTGTTGTAGTGTCTGTCATAGCGACCAACTCCACAAATTCCTCTGTGACGGTCAAAGATGCATCAACACCACGGATAAATATTGCCAACTGAGCCCTTTACGTGTACCGTTTGTGGCAAGGGCTGTAGTCAAAAGAGTGATCTAAAAAAACACATGATGACTCACACTGGGGAAAAACCCTTTACGTGTACAGTTTGTGGCAAGGGCTTTAGTCACAAAGGGAATTTAAACGCACACATGAGGACTCATACAGGGGAAAAACCCTTTACGTGTACAGTTTGTGGAAAGGGCTGTAGTCAAAAGCTTCATGTAAAATTACACATGATGACTCAAACAGGGGAAAAGCCCTTTACATGTACAGTTTGCGGCAAGGGATGAAGTCTAAAGACTGATCTAAAAAGACACATGATGACTCATACAGGGGAAAAACCCTTTACATGTACCGTTTGTGGCAAGGGCTGTAGTCTAAAAGGGGAATTAAACATACACATGAGGACTCATACAGGGGAAAAGCCATTTACGTGTACAGTTTGTGGCAAGGGCTTTAGTCAAAAGACTCATGTAAAATTGCACATGATCACTCACACAGGGGAAAAGCCCTTTACGTGTACAGTTTGCGGCAAGGGCTGTATTCAAACGAGTGATCTAAAAAAAACACATGAGGACTCATACAGGGGAAAAGCCATTTAAGTGTAAAGTTTGTGGCAAGGGCTGTAGTGAAAAAGGGGAATTCAACGTACACATGACTCATACAGGGGAAAAGCCATTTAAGTGTAAAGTTTGTGGCAAGGGCTGTAGTGAAAAAGGGGAATTCAACGTACACATGAGGACTCATACAGGGGAAAAGCCATTTAAGTGTAAAGTCTGTGATAAATGCTTTAGTCGTGTTGATATTCTAAAAAGACACATGAAGACACATGCATCGGAAAAATCTGTTAAATGAGGAGTGTTTTTTATTCTTCAAAGAAGGCATTAGAGTTTTGCTGATACTGATATAACAATATGATAATTTGTGTTTGTCCACATCATCATGAATTCATGCACTAGTGGTGCAATTGTAACTTGTCTCTGTGTGTTGACACGTGTTGTTTCGACTAACATTATTATCATAGTGTATTTTGATCACTTAGTTTTGATCACTTACAGATATGCGTGTTCATTATACAGAAAGCTGTTCACTTAGTTTGATAAATTGTTTAGATTCTCTGTAGTATTTTGTCTTCATAGAATGCATTGTAAAAGACAATATTCACTCTGTCATATCTGTAAAAACACTGTTTGTAATTTATTTTTATTTATTTTATAAGCTCATCACAACACATGTGTTTCACCTCCTTTAAGAATGGACGTCTTGTGCTGTGAACAATACAGTGACAATACGGTGCTGGCAAACGTCGCACCTGTAGTATGGAAATTCGGGGGCTGCACCATCTTTAATGGCAGATCATGGCAGATCAACAACAGTGCATCAGAACTTCAGAAGTAACAGCAATAGCAGACAGCAATAATGTTACGAGCGAGCTCTAAAAACACGGGGACATACATGGAGAAGTTGGACACAGAACTCATAAAAAAGCTTTAAGGAGAAATGTGTGTGTGTGTGTGTGTGTCTATCATCTATAAGGGTCCATTTGGTTATCAACAACCCATAATTTAACTGAGGGCCACCTTGAACGTGTTATTACATGAAACATGTCTTTCAGATTGACCGGTTACTCTTAATATCAATCAATCAATCAATCAATAAATCAATCAACTTTTTTTGTTCAGACTCAGGTTCCAATAAACAACAAACAACATAAAACACTACATACATAAACCACTACATACAATATGATCCAAGTAGTTAGATGCAGATATTTGTAAAGCAGGTTTTTTTAAACCAATACTAATATTAAAAGTGTTAGACGACCCTGGTTGTGAATGTTGTGGAATGTTTTGGGGGAAGTCTGTCCTATTGTTAACAGGTTAAGGTGTGTAACCCTATTGCTGAATGGATCGACCAACCAATTTGCATGTGATCCTTTTAGTATGATAAGTAGAGTGCATATAGCCTACTCCTACAGTATAGTGTGAATGGAGCGGAACATGTATATAGGATTGGGAATCATTTGCATTCAAATGATTTAGACTGGAAAATACTTCTCCTCCTGCAACATCAACTTGAGCTACTGGTCATCCCTACATTTGGACTTTACAAGGTTAAGCATCCCTAAGATCACTGCACCAACTGCACACAGCAATGAAGTCATTCTTCCATGGTCAAATAGACATCTCACACATGCACGAAACCTATTGTCCTCCAACGGATTTATTCTTTTTTTTTTTTTTTTGCAGGGACATACATGGAGAAGTTGGATACAGACTCATAAAATGCTATAAGGAGAAGTGTGTGTGTGTGTGTGTGTGTGTGCGTGCGCGTGTGCGTGTCAATAGTTAGATACAGATTATCTAACACATTGCAGCTTTAACTTTATATTTTTACTGAATCTAATTGCACTTTTATAATTTCATATTTTTTTTCTTAATGTTTGACATGAAACACATTTTCCTTGTTGTGAGCAGTGATTGGGCAGTTGTGTTCTATTGTTGGTGTGTTCCGCCCCCACACTCTGGTTGGATGATCAGGGCCCTCTGTTAGTATTTAACAAGAGTTTGTTCTGCTTGGTATCACTTTAACTCTGGTAGTTGTTAAGAGCTGAACTTCTCCTTTCTGCACCAGCTGAAGCATTTCGTTTTGGTCCTACTTAGTTTGACAAGATTTTCGCTCTATTTAAAAATCTATTTTGGCAGGTTTTGAGTTATGACATTACTACAAACATTGAAGTCCTTGGTCAACCAGAGACTATCTGCTGCTGCTGAAGAGATATTTGGGGTCGTTGGAAGAATTCTAACAGAGTACGAGGATGAAGCTTTCCACATCAAGCAAGAAACTGACCGCCAACGCAGACTACTGGATATGGTTTTACAACCAATAGCCAAACTACACAGAGCAGGTTGGTAAAACATTTACTGAGAGAGAGAGAGAGACCATTGCTGTTTAATTTCTTAAACAGCAATGGTGACTATTTGGAATGAAAGAGGAACTGGTTGAAACTTTGTGAGCTTGCATTGATAATAGTCAATAGTATTCTAGTTGTAGTGTCCTCCATTCATGTCTGCTAAACAAATATTGACAACGGAATCAAGTAGTAAGGAAGAATTAATCATATACTTTTTAAAAGGAGGAAATTCAACGAATTTTGTCTCAAAAGTTGTCTCATTCCAAAACATCAGGGGCTATTTCTGATGGCAGTAGGTTGTAGCTAATTACATTTTACATAACAGCAGAAGTTACCTCCAACCACAACTACATAACTGATTGAGCACTCCAGAATGTAGAATGTAGGTCATATTCAAACATGTATTAATGGGTTTCTCTTTTATATATTCTGTCTAGACGCCATACACCTCCTTGAGGTATTCCCTGAGCAGCAGGAGAGAACCTCCAGTCTGGTCCAAGAGGAACCAGAGTCTCTACAGATTAAATATGAACAGGAGGAGAGAACCTCCAGTCTGGTCCAAGAGGAACCAGAGTCTCTACAGATTAAAGAGGAACATGATGGGCCACTTCAAAGATCAACAGAGATATTGCTATCAGTGAAACATGAAGATGATGAAAACCTACAAACAGAACCTGTAGGCAACACCTCATCTCAACATATGGAAACAGAAGCTGATGTAGAAGACTGTGGAACATCACAACTAACTAGTGATGACCAGCTTCTCTCTTCACACCATTCTGAATCTGACATCACTGAAGACAGTGATGAGTGGGATGAGACCATGGATGACCAGTCAGATTTAAACACACTGAAATCACACAATACACAACACATGGGAGGAAATAGTCACTCCACAAGGAGTCACATAGGTACAAAACGTTTTAGTTGTGCAGATTGTGGCAAAATGTTCAATAGCAAAGGAAATCTGAAGACACACACAATGATTCATTCAGGGGGAAAGCCCTTTAAGTGTACAGTTTGTGGCAAGGGCTTTAGTCGAAAGACTCATCTGAAAAGACACATGATGACTCATACAGGGGAAAAGCCCTTTACATGTACAGTTTGTGGCAAGGGCTGTATTCAAACGGCTGATCTAAAAAGACATATGATGAGTCATACAGGGGAAAAGCCCTTTACGTGTACAGTCTGTGGCAAATGCTGTATTCAAACGAGTGATCTAAATAAACACATGAGGACTCATACAGGGGAAAAGCCATTTAAGTGTAAAGTTTGTGATAAATGCTATAGTCGTAATGATAGTCTAAAAACACACATGAAGACACATGAATCGGAAAAATCTGTTAAATGTTTATTCTTTAAAGAAGGCATTAGGGTTAATTTGCTGATACTAATATAACAATGAGAATTTGTGTTTGTCCACATCAGGAATTCATGCACTAGTGGTGCAATTGTAACTTGTCTCTGTGTGTTGACACGTGTTGTTTCGACTAACATATTTGTTGGAATATGATCTGAATTGTATATATATATTTTATTATTGAGTTCTCTTATTGTGAAGTAACAAAGCCCAGACAGGAAGTGCTTGTTAACTATGTCTATATAACCGGTGTAAATAAACCAACTCAGTGACCTGTGACTGTTGCTGTGACTGATCCAGCAACACTACAGCTGATGCCTCCTGGTGTGTTATTTATTTACTTCAGCAGTGTTATTCCTCCGTCTATATTTCTTCACTTTATATTTCTGGTACAACACGCTATTACAGCTGTGAAACTCAACAATATTATCATAGTGTATTTTGATCACTTAGTTTGATGAATTGTTTAGATTATCTGTAGTATTCTATCTTCATAGAATGCATTGTAAAAGACAATATTCACTCTGTCATATCTGTAAAAACACTGTAAATTATTTATTTCTTTTTCAAATAAAGGTTTGAGAGTTACAGATCTGTGTGTTCATTTTACAGAAAGCTCATCACAACACATGTGTTTCATCTCCTTTAAGTATGGACTTCTTGTGCTGTGAATAATACAGTGACAATACGGTGCCGGCAAACCTCGCACCTGTAGTATGGAAATTTGGGGGCTGCACCATCTTGAATGGCAGATCATGGCAGATCAACAACAGTGCATCAGAAGTATTTCAGACAGCAATAATGTTACGAGTGAGATCTAAAAACACAGGGACATACATGGAGAAGTTGGACACAGACTCATAAAATGCTATAAGGAGAAATGTGTGTGTGTTTTTGCGTGTCAATTTGGTTTAATCTATAAGGGTCCATTTGGTTATCAACAACCCACAATTTAACTGAGGGCCACCTTGAACGTGTTATTACATGAAACATGTCTTTCAGATAGAGAGTGTGTGTGTGTGTGTGTGTGTGTGTGTGCGCGTGGCAATAGATACAGATTACAGATATTCGTAAAGCATGTCTTTGTCTCGTTTGTATGTGATTTTTTTAAACCAATACTGATATTAAAAGCGTTAGACGACTCTGGTTGTGAATGTTGTGGAATGTTTTGGGGGAAGTCTGTCCTATTGTTAACGGACAGGTTAGGTTGTGAAACCCTATTGCTGAATGGATCAACCAACCAATTTGCATGTGATCCTTTGAGTATGATAAGTAGAGTGCATATAGCCTACTCCTACAGTATAGTGTGAATGGAGCGGAACATGCATATAGGATTGGGAATCATTTGCATTCAAATTATTTAGACTGGAAAATACTTCTCCTCCTGCGACAACTTCAGAAAGGTGACAACAACAACTTGAGCTATCGGTCATCCCTACATTTGGACTTTACAAGGTTAAGCATCCCTAAGATCACTGTACCAACTGCACACAGCAATGAAGTCATTCTTTCATGGTCAAATAGACATCTCACACATGCACGTGTAAACCTATTGTCCTCCAACGGATTTAATCTGTTTTTTAACCGGTTCGACATCAGTGGCTGTGGCTCCCAGGCTAACCCTCCCAGTAGCTCATATCCCAGCACAGTTCATGTTGCCCCCCCCCCCCCCCCCCCCCCCGCCATCACTACCCCACCAGGTGAAGACAGAACTGAGGAGGCTACACCGGGGCATGTCTGCAGGGCCTTAGGGCATAAGTCCAAGGGTGCTGAGGACATGTGCAGACCAGCTGTCAGTGGTGCTCGAGCACCTCTTCAAATCCCCCTAAAGTTCGCATGCTGCCAGAGGTTCTACGCACATCTGGAGAAGAGGATCATGTTATTTGACTTCTCCAGTGCGTTTAACACCATCCGGCCCCCCTGCTTGCTGAGAAGCTCTCATCTATGCAGGTAGACCACAATATGGTGGCATCAAGGCCGGGGAGCTCAACAAGCTCAATAAAATCATTAGGAAGGCCAGCTCGGTTGTCTGCCGAGAGCCTGCAGGCTAAATTGATACCAAGAAATGTCTTCACCAATGTGTTTCTAAAGGTGTCTAATAACATAAAAGATTGAAATTCAACTCCGGTGGAGAAACCTCGATCATGAATTTAAACACATCAAAGAAGGGGTACCGATAACCAATCTTCAAAATTGCTTATATTGGACTTGAGTAACTTTTGAGGGGTCAAACTAGGGATTTTTCATGATTCTGAGTTGATTGCAAGCATTTCTTTTTCACCAAGACCAAAGCCTGATGGTAAACGTATCCCGCTCATCGTTCAAGCTCCCCCCAATGTAGTCTGGTGGGAATTCTGATGAATGTGAATGTGTGCATGTTTGCTGCTGCCTTTCATTGAGATGGTGTAATTATTATTCTACACTGACATTGAATTGAATGTATTTAAATGAATTCATTCATTCCCATTGATTATTTTTGTTCTTGTACTATTGCCTTTGCTCTGTGTCCTGAATATGTGTTTTCTATTAAGGCAACAATGTTCAAATCCAGGGTAGAATAGTAAAGTTATACAGTGCAGCTTTAACTTTATATTTTTACTGAATCTAATTGCACTTTCATAATTTCATATTTTATTTTCCTAATGTTTTATATAAAACACACTGAATTTCCTTGTTGTGAGCAGTTGTGTTCTATTGTTGGTGTGTCCCGCCCCCACACTCTGATTGGATGATCAGGGCCCTCTGTTAGTATTTAACAAGAGTTTGTTCTGCTTGGTATCACTTTAACTCTGGTAGTTGTTAAGAGCCGAACTTCTCTTTTCTGCGCCAGCTGAAACGTTTAGTTTTTGTTCTACTTTAGAAGCCTACTTAATTTTACAAGATTTTTGCTCTATTGGGCAGGTTTTGAGTTATGGCATTACTACAAACATTCAAGTCCTTGGTCAACCAGAGACTATCTGCTGCTGCTGAAGAGATATTTGGGGTCGTTGGTAGAATTCTAACAGAGTACGAGGATGAAGCTTTCCACATCAAGATAGAAACTGACCGCCAACGCAGACTACTGGATATGGTTTTACAACCAGTCGTCAAACTACACAGAGCAGGTTGGTAAAACATTTACTGAGAGAGAGAGAGAGAGAGAGAGAGAGAGAGAGAGAGAGAGAGAGAGAGAGAGAGAGAGACTATTTGGAATGGAAGAGGAACTGGTTGAAACTTTGTGAGCTTGCATTGATAATAGTCAATAGTATTCTAGTTGTAGTATCCTCCATTCATGTCTGTTAACAAATATCGGAATCAAGGAATCAAGTAGTAAGGAATAATTAAATAAACTGTTGATCGTGTATGATCATATACTTTCAATGAAGTTGTCACATTCCAAAACATCAGGGCTATATCTGATAGCAGTAGGTTGTAGCTAATTACATTTTACATAACAGCAGAAGTTACCTCCAACCACAACTACATAACTGGTTGAGAACTCCAACTCTTGACTAATACATTACACAGACATGATAGAATGTAGGTCATGTTCAAACATGTAATAATGGGTTTATCTTATATATTCTGTCTAGACACCATACACCTCCTTGTGTGTAAAGAAGAGGAATTCCCTGAGCAGCAGGAGAGAACCTCCAGTCTGGTCAAAGAGGAACCAGAGTCTCTACAGATTAAAGAGGAACAGGAGGAGAGAACCTCCAGTCTGATCAAAGAGGAACCAGAGTCTCTACAGATCAAGGAGGAACAGGAGGAGAGAACCTCCAGTCTGGTCAAAGAGGAACCAGAGTCTCTACAGATTAAAGATGAACAGGAGGAGAGAACCTCCAGTCTGGTCAAAGAAGAACCAGTCTCTCTACAGATTAAAGAGGAACATGATGAGCCTCTTCAAAGATCAAGAGAGATATTGCTATCAGTGAAACATGAAGATGATGAAAACCTACAAACAGAACCTGTAGCCAGCACCTCATCTCAACATATGGAAACACAAGCTGATGTAGAAGACTGTGGAACATCACAACTAACTAGTGATGACCAGCTTCTCTCTTCACACCATTCTGAATCTGACATCACTGAAGACAGTGATGAGTGGGATGAGACCATGGATGACCATTCAGGTTTAAACACACTGAAATCACACAATACACAACACATGGGAGGAAATAGTTTGGGTTTGAGCAACAAGCTGCTCCATGACCTCAAATTACCAAAACAAAGTCACTCCACGAGGAGTCACATAGGTACAAAACGTTTTAGTTGTGCAGATTGTGGCAAAATGTTCAATAGAGAAGGAAATCTGAATACACACACAATGATTCATTCAGGGGAAAAGACATTTGCTTGTACAATGTGCGGCACATGCTTTTATCAAAAGGGTAATTTAAAATTAGACATGATGACTCACACAGGGGAAAAGCCCTTTACGTGTACAGTTTGTGGCAAGGGCTGTAGTCTAAAGAATGATCTAAAAAAACACATGACTCACACTGCGGAAAAACCCTTTACGTGTACAGTTTGTGGCAAGGGCTTTAGTCACAAAGGGAATTTAAACGCACACTTGAGGACTCATACAGGGGAAAAGCCCTTTACGTGTACAGTTTGTGGCAAGGGCTGTAGTCATAATGGGGAATTAAACATACACATGAGGACTCATACAGGGGAAAAGCCATTTAAGTGTAAAGTTTGTGATAAATGCTTTAGTCGTAATGATATTCTAAAAACACACATGAAGACACATACAGGGGAAAAGCCCTTTACGTGTACAGTTTGTGGCAAGGGCTGTAGTCATAATGGGGAATTAAACATACACATGAGGACTCATACAGGGGAAAAGCCATTTAAGTGTAAAGTTTGTGATAAATGCTTTAGTCGTAATGATATTCTAAAAACACACATGAAGACACATGTATCGGAAAAATCTGTTAAATGATGAGTGTTTTTTATTCTTCAAAGAAGGCATTAGAGTTAATTTGCTGATACTGATATAACAATATGAGAATTAGTGTTTGTCCACATCATCAATAATTCATGCACTAGTGGTGCAATTGCAAGTGTAGTATTTTGTCTTCATAGAATGCATTGTAAAATACAATTCACTCTGTCATAATCTGTAAAAACACAGTTTGTAATTTCTTTCTTTCTTTTTCAAATAAAGGTTTGACAGTTACAGATATGTGTTCATTATACAGAAAGCTCATCACACCACATGTGTTTCACCTCCTTTAAGTATGGACGTCTTGTGTTGTGAACAATACAGTGACAATACAGTGCCGGCAAACCTCGCAACTGTAGTATCTTGAATGGCAGATCATGGTAGATCAACAACAGTGCATCAGAACGTCAGAAGTAATGCAGACAGCAATAATGTTACGAGCGAGATCTAAAAACACGGGCACATACATGGAGAAGTTGGACACAGACTCATAAAATGCTATAAGGAGAAATGTGTGTGTGCGTGTCAATTTGGTTTAATCTATAAGGGTCCATTTTGTTATCAACAACCCATAATTTAACTGAGGGCCACCTTGAACGTGTTATTACATGAAACATTTCTTTCAGATTGACCAGTTACTCTTAATATCAATCAACTTCAATCAACTTTTGTTCAGACTCAGGTTCCAATAAACAACATAAAACACTACATACATAAACCACTACATACAATATGATCCAAGTAGTTAGATGCACATATTTGTAAAGCATGCCTTTGTCTCGTTTGTATATGTAAACCAATTACTAATATTAAAAGCGTTAGACGACCCTGGTTGTGAATGTTGTGGAATGTTTTGGGGGAAGTCTGTCCTATTGCTAATGGACAGGTTAGGGTGTGTAACCCTATTGCTGAATGGATCGACCAACCAATTTGCATGTGATCCTTTTAGTATGATAAGTAGAGTGCATATAGCCTACTCCTACAGTATAATGTGAATGGAGCGGAACAGATTGGGAATCATTTGCATTCAAATGATTTAGACTGGAAAATACTTCTCCTCCTGCGACAACTTCAGAAAGGTGACAACAACAACTTGAGCTATCGGTCATCCCTACATTTGGACTTTACAAGGTTAAGCATCCCTAAGATCACTGTACCAACTGCACACAGCAATGAAGTCATTCTTTCATGGTCAAATAGACATCTCACACATGCACGTGTAAACCTATTGTCCTCCAACGGATTTAATCTGTTTTTTAACCGGTTCGACATCAGTGGCTGTGGCTCCCAGGCTAACCCTCCCAGTAGCTCATATCCCAGCACAGTTCATGTTGCCCCCCCCCCCCCCCCCCCCCGCCATCACTACCCCACCAGGTGAAGACAGAACTGAGGAGGCTACACCGGGGCATGTCTGCAGGGCCTTAGGGCATAAGTCCAAGGGTGCTGAGGACATGTGCAGACCAGCTGTCAGTGGTGCTCGAGCACCTCTTCAAATCCCCCTAAAGTTTGCATGCTGCCAGAGGTTCTACGCACATCTGGAGAAGAGGATCATGTTATTTGACTTCTCCAGTGCGTTTAACACCATCCGGCCCCCCTGCTTGCTGAGAAGCTCTCATCTATGCAGGTAGACCACAATATGGTGGCATCAAGGCCGGGGAGCTCAACAAGCTCAATAAAATCATTAGGAAGGCCAGCTCGGTTGTCTGCCGAGAGCCTGCAGGCTAAATTGATACCAAGAAATGTCTTCACCAATGTGTTTCTAAAGGTGTCTAATAACATAAAAGATTGAAATTCAACTCCGGTGGAGAAACCTCGATCATGAATTTAAACACATCAAAGAAGGGGTACCGATAACCAATCTTCAAAATTGCTTATATTGGACTTGAGTAACTTTTGAGGGGTCAAACTAGGGATTTTTCATGATTCTGAGTTGATTGCAAGCATTTCTTTTTCACCAAGACCAAAGCCTGATGGTAAACGTATCCCGCTCATCGTTCAAGCTCCCCCCAATGTAGTCTGGTGGGAATTCTGATGAATGTGAATGTGTGCATGTTTGCTGCTGCCTTTCATTGAGATGGTGTAATTATTATTCTACACTGACATTGAATTGAATGTATTTAAATGAATTCATTCATTCCCATTGATTATTTTTGTTCTTGTACTATTGCCTTTGCTCTGTGTCCTGAATATGTGTTTTCTATTAAGGCAACAATGTTCAAATCCAGGGTAGAATAGTAAAGTTATACAGTGCAGCTTTAACTTTATATTTTTACTGAATCTAATTGCACTTTCATAATTTCATATTTTATTTTCCTAATGTTTTATATAAAACACACTGAATTTCCTTGTTGTGAGCAGTTGTGTTCTATTGTTGGTGTGTCCCGCCCCCACACTCTGATTGGATGATCAGGGCCCTCTGTTAGTATTTAACAAGAGTTTGTTCTGCTTGGTATCACTTTAACTCTGGTAGTTGTTAAGAGCCGAACTTCTCTTTTCTGCGCCAGCTGAAGCGTTTAGTTTTTGTTCTACTTTAGAAGCCTACTTCATTTTACAAGATTTTTGCTCTATTGGGCAGGTTTTGAGTTATGGCATTACTACAAACATTCAAGTCCTTGGTCAACCAGAGACTATCTGCTGCTGCTGAAGAGATATTTGGGGTCGTTGGTAGAATTCTAACAGAGTACGAGGATGAAGCTTTCCACATCAAGATAGAAACTGACCACCAACGCAGACTACTGGATATGGTTTTACAACCAGTCGTCAAACTACACAGAGCAGGTTGGTAAAACATTTACTGAGAGAGAGAGAGAGAGAGAGAGAGAGAGAGAGAGAGAGAGAGAGAGAGAGACTATTTGGAATGGAAGAGGAACTGGTTGAAACTTTGTGAGCTTGCATTGATAATAGTCAATAGTATTCTAGTTGTAGTATCCTCCATTCATGTCTGTTAACAAATATCGGAATCAAGGAATCAAGTAGTAAGGAATAATTAAATAAACTGTTGATTGTGTATGATCATATACTTTCAATGAAGTTGTCACATTCCAAAACATCAGGGCTATATCTGATAGCAGTAGGTTGTAGCTAATTACATTTTACATAACAGCAGAAGTTACCTCCAACCACAACTACATAACTGGTTGAGAACTCCAACTCTTGACTAATACATTACACAGACATGATAGAATGTAGGTCATGTTCAAACATGTAATAATGGGTTTCTCTTATATATTCTGTCTAGACACCATACACCTCCTTGTGTGTAAAGAAGAGGAATTCCCTGAGCAGCAGGAGAGAACCTCCAGTCTGGTCAAAGAGGAACCAGAGTCTCTACAGATTAAAGAGGAACAGGAGGAGAGAACCTCCAGTCTGATCAAAGAGGAACCAGAGTCTCTACAGATCAAGGAGGAACAGGAGGAGAGAACCTCCAGTCTGGTCAAAGAGGAACCAGAGTCTCTACAGATTAAAGATGAACAGGAGGAGAGAACCTCCAGTCTGGTCAAAGAGGAACCAGTCTCTCTACAGATTAAAGAGGAACATGATGAGCCTCTTCAAAGATCAAGAGAGATATTGCTATCAGTGAAACATGAAGATGATGAAAACCTACAAACAGAACCTGTAGCCAGCACCTCATCTCAACATATGGAAACACAAGCTGATGTAGAAGACTGTGGAACATCACAACTAACTAGTGATGACCAGCTTCTCTCTTCACACCATTCTGAATCTGACATCACTGAAGACAGTGATGAGTGGGATGAGACCATGGATGACCATTCAGGTTTAAACACACTGAAATCACACAATACACAACACATGGGAGGAAATAGTTTGGGTTTGAGCAACAAGCTGCTCCATGACCTCAAATCACCAAAACAAAGTCACTCCACGAGGAGTCACATAGGTACAAAACGTTTTAGTTGTGCAGATTGTGGCAAAATGTTCAATAGAGAAGGAAATCTGAATACACACACAATGATTCATTCAGGGGAAAAGACATTTGCTTGTACAATGTGCGGCACATGCTTTTATCAAAAGGGTAATTTAAAATTAGACATGATGACTCACACAGGGGAAAAGCCCTTTACGTGTACAGTTTGTGGCAAGGGCTGTAGTCTAAAGACTGATCTGAAAAGACACATGATGACTCATACAGGGGAAAAGCCCTTTACGTGTACAGTTTGTGGCAAGGGCTGTAGTCAAACGGCTGATCTAAAAAAACACATGACTCACACTGCGGAAAAACCCTTTACGTGTACAGTTTGTGGCAAGGGCTTTAGTCACAAAGGGAATTTAAACGCACACTTGAGGACTCATACAGGGGAAAAGCCCTTTACGTGTACAGTTTGTGGCAAGGGCTGTAGTCATAATGGGGAATTAAACATACACATGAGGACTCATACAGGGGAAAAGCCATTTAAGTGTAAAGTTTGTGATAAATGCTTTAGTCGTAATGATATTCTAAAAACACACATGAAGACACATACAGGGGAAAAGCCCTTTACGTGTACAGTTTGTGGCAAGGGCTGTAGTCATAATGGGGAATTAAACATACACATGAGGACTCATACAGGGGAAAAGCCATTTAAGTGTAAAGTTTGTGATAAATGCTTTAGTCGTAATGATATTCTAAAAACACACATGAAGACACATGTATCGGAAAAATCTGTTAAATGATGAGTGTTTTTTATTCTTCAAAGAAGGCATTAGAGTTAATTTGCTGATACTGATATAACAATATGAGAATTAGTGTTTGTCCACATCATCAATAATTCATGCACTAGTGGTGCAATTGCAAGTGTAGTATTTTGTCTTCATAGAATGCATTGTAAAATACAATTCACTCTGTCATAATCTGTAAAAACACTGTTTGTAATTTCTTTCTTTCTTTTTCAAATAAAGGTTTGACAGTTACAGATATGTGTTCATTATACAGAAAGCTCATCACACCACATGTGTTTCACCTCCTTTAAGTATGGACGTCTTGTGTTGTGAACAATACAGTGACAATACAGTGCCGGCAAACCTCGCAACTGTAGTATCTTGAATGGCAGATCATGGTAGATCAACAACAGTGCATCAGAACGTCAGAAGTAATGCAGACAGCAATAATGTTACGAGCGAGATCTAAAAACACGGGCACATACATGGAGAAGTTGGACACAGACTCATAAAATGCTATAAGGAGAAATGTGTGTGTGCGTGTCAATTTGGTTTAATCTATAAGGGTCCATTTTGTTATCAACAACCCATAATTTAACTGAGGGCCACCTTGAACGTGTTATTACATGAAACATTTCTTTCAGATTGACCAGTTACTCTTAATATCAATCAACTTCAATCAACTTTTGTTCAGACTCAGGTTCCAATAAACAACATAAAACACTACATACATAAACCACTACATACCAGGCGCGTCACGTTCCTATAACGGCGGTGGGTGCCAAAAAAATAATAATAAAAAAAGCCCAAACTGGTACACCCGATAGGCTACTATTTAATATTTCCCTTATTTTTGATACATTTTCTTATCACGTCTATGGTATGAAAACAATGCTAAGGAGTTGCTTCAATGAAATATAATTGCTTTAAGCTGAAAACGATATGTTTAATGATGTTTTTTAGCGTTGTTACATTTATCATGCATGCCAATTAATCCGACATGCGCAGCAATTGTAACACTGGAACAGCGTCCACGTTCGGTTTAATAACTCCCGACCTGTTTTATAAAAAAAATAACTTGAAGTGGTTTATGGTAGCTGACATGTGTAGGTCCGTTGCCTGAAAATATTACATGTGTAGATAAACGGATCTCTGAGTAAAAAAATGAAACGTGCAAAGTGTTACATCGTTGGCGGCTCTCCCCTACTTTATTTACAATTTGCTAATGAACACAGTGTTTCAGTTCACAACGAACACATTAAATTGTTTCAGTATTTTGTTTCAACATTTCAGCATGATCAATGATAAACAGCTAGCAGTCGCTTTCTGGCGGTCGCTTATTGACGTACCATTTAATGTACGTGATCCAGGTAAATGTCTCTTTCCAGTAGGGTTGATATTTTCGGGCATATTTTGCGGCTTTTGCTCGGCGGCTGGCTATTAGCTGCTCTTAAAAGAGCCGTTGTGTTGGCGCTGAAGATAGTGCTGTCAGCCTCGGCAGCTACTTGTAGAGTCGGTGTTCATCATCGTAGATTCGTAGTCAAATGGAAATGCATCCTGTACTGTAATGTATGTATGCGACATACTCTCTACCTGGCAGCAGAACAAAAGCCACCTTATTAGCATTTGAATGCCCATGGGCGGCGACCCAACACCTCTCTGGCCCACGCCCGACGCTGCACAAGCTGGTATGTGACTACGTGACATTTTCATTCAGGACAGTCACTATACAGTGGGTGCATATTCTGCTATTAAAACAGAATGCCAGTGGGTGCAGCTGCGCTTCTGCACCCCCGGAGTTGACGCGGCTGCTACATACAATATGATCCAAGTAGTTAGATGCACATATTTGTAAAGCATGCCTTTGTCTCGTTTGTATATGTAAACCAATTACTAATATTAAAAGCGTTAGACGACCCTGGTTGTGAATGTTGTGGAATGTTTTGGGGGAAGTCTGTCCTATTGCTAATGGACAGGTTAGGGTGTGTAACCCTATTGCTGAATGGATCGACCAACCAATTTGCATGTGATCCTTTTAGTATGATAAGTAGAGTGCATATAGCCTACTCCTACAGTATAATGTGAATGGAGCGGAACAGATTGGGAATCATTTGCATTCAAATGATTTAGACTGGAAAACACTTCTCCTCCTGCGACAACTTCAGAAAGGTGACAACAACAACTTGAGCTATTGGTCATCCCTACATTTGGACTTTACAAGGTTAAGCATCCCTAAGATCACTGCACCAACTGTACACAGCAATGAAGTCATTCTTTCATGGTCAAATAGACATCTCACACATGCACGTGTAAACCTATTGTCTGTAAATGGCCACCTACCAAGAAGTTATTGCCACTTAAGAAGTTATGGTTTACCTTTTCTGTTTTTGTGGTGATATGCCATGTTTTACTGTGGTTTCTACATTCTGAGCAGCTTTGGGTTTTGTGTGGTTTAAAACTGTCCACTAGGTGGCAGAGTTGGCCATGTCCTTTCTGGGCATTCAGGTAGACAAGGTGACATTAAGAGTTGAAAGTTCATTGGAAATACAAGATGGCCGAAGCGCAGCCATGCAGTTCAGAACGAACTTTGTCAGCAATAAATATGTTTATAATTCATGTTTAACACCCCTTGGAAGGCGGAATGATGTTTGTAGGATAAAGATGTCATAGTGCCAAGAGTGTGTGTGTATTTTAGTTAGTTAAAAAGATCGTTTGTATTGCTCAAATGTAATCACTTAATAATGCAACACCACAATGAACGCATGTGTGTTTCTTGTCTTCCTAAAGAGTTAATTCAAGAGTTAATTCATGTCTAATGTAATTTTATAGCTACAAGTTGGCTTATGATGATTAAGAAATATACCATTGTGTTTATGGTCAGTTTATTTTGGCTAAACTGTATACGTAATGACTATTGTATTTTGACTTTAATGTTGATTATATTTTTGTCATATTTTCTGCAGTTTTTACGGTGCATCTTGGTGCCACACCAAAAATAAAGAGCATCAGTTTGAAACTCTACTGTCTCACTCTCAAAGTCCAAACCAAGCCCAGGGGGCAGTTACATTGTCCTCCAACGGATTGAATCTGTTTTTTAACCGGTTTGACAACAGTGGCTCCCAGGCTGACCCTCCCATTAGCCCGCCAGCTCATATCCCAGCACAGTTCATGTTGCTCAACAAGCTCAATAAAATCATTAGGAAGGCCAGCTCGGTTGTCGGCAGAGAGCCTGCAGCCTAAATCGTTACCAAGAAATGTGTTCACCAATGTGTTGCTAAAGGTGTCTAATAACATGTAAATAAAGATTTAAATTCAACTCCGGTGGAGAAACCTTGATGATGAGTAACTTTTGAGGGGTCAAACTAGGGATTTTCATGATTCTGAGTTGATTGCAAGCATTTATTTTTCACCAAGACCAAAGCCTGCTGGTAAACTTGTCTCGCTCATCGTTCAAACCCCCCCCCCCCATGTAGGCCTAGTCTTGTGGGAATTCTGATACATGTGAATGTTTGCTGCTGCCTTTCATTGAGATGGTGTAATTATTATTCTACACTGACATTTAATTTAATGTATTTAAATTATTTCATTAATTTCCATTGATTATTTTTGTTCTTGTACTATTGACTTTGCTCTGTGTCCTGAATGTGTTTTCTATTAAGGCAACAATGTTCAAATCCAGGGTAGAATAGGAAAGTTACACAGTGCAGCTTTAACTTTATATATTTTTACTGAATCTAATTGCACTTTTATAATTTCATATTTTCTTTTCTTAATGTTTTACATAAAACACATTGAATGTCCTTGTTGTGAGCAGTGATTGGGCAGTTGTGTTCTATTGTTGGTGTCCCCCGCCCCCCTCACTCCGATTGGATGATCAGGGCCCTCTGTTAGTATTTAACAAGAGTTTGTTCTGCTTGGTATCACTTTAACTCTGGTAGTTGTTAGCTGAACTTCTCCTTTCTGCACCAGCTGAAGTGTTTAGTTTTGGTTCTACTTTAGAAGACTACTTAATTTTACAAGATTTTTGCTCTATTTAAAAGTAAATGTGGTGGAGTTATGGCATTACTACAAACATTCAAGTCCTTGGTCAACCAGAGACTATCTGCTACTGCTGAAGAGATATTTGGGGTCGTTGGTAGAATTCTAACAGAGTATGAGGATGAAGCTTTCCACATCAAGATAGAAACTGACCGCCAACGCAGACTACTGGATATGGTTTTACAACCAATCGTCAAACTACACAGATCAGGTTGGTAAAACATTTACTGAGAGAGAGAGAGAGAGAGTAAGAGAGAGACTATTTGGAATGGAAGAGGAACTGTTTGAAACTTTGTGAGCTTGCATTGATAATAGTCAATAGTATTCTAGTTGTAGTGTCCTCCATTCATGTCTGCTAAACAAATATTGACATCGGAATCAAGTAGTAAGGAAGAATTTAATAAACTGTTGATCGTGTATAATCATATAGTGTTGCATTCCAAAACAACAGGGGATATAGGTTGTATGTTTTACATAACAGCAGAAGTTCCCTCCAACCACAAGTACATAACTGGTAGCACTCCAACTCTTGACTAATACATTACAAAGACATGATAGAATGTAGGTCATGTTCAAACCTGTAATAATTGGTTTATCTTTTATATATTCTGTCTAGACGCCATACACCTCCTTGTGTGTAAAGAGGAGGTATTCCCTGAGCAGCAGGACAGAACCTCCAGTCTGGTCCAAGAGGAACCAGAGTCTCTACAGATTAAAGAGGAACAGGAGGAGAGAACCTCCAGTCTGGTCAAAGAGGAACCAGAGTCTCTACAGATCAAAGAGGAACAGGAGGAGAGAACCTCCAGTCTGGTCAAAGAAGAACCAGAGTCTCTACAGATTAAATACGAACAGGAGGAGAGAACCTCCAGTCTGATCAAAGAGGAACCAGAGTCTCTACAGATTAAAGAGGAACATGCGGAGACAACCTCCAGTCTGGTCAAAGAGGAACCAGAGTCTCTAAAGATTAAAGAGGAACAGGAGGAGAGAACCTCCAGTCTGGTCAAAGAGGAACCAGAGTCTCTACAGATTAAAGGGGAACAGGAGGAGAGAACCTCCAGTCTGGTCAAAGAGGAACCAGTCTCTCTACAGATTAAAGAGGAACATGATGGGCCACTTCAAAGATCAACAGAGATATTGCTATCAGTGAAACATGAAGATGATGAAAACCTACAAACAGAACCTGTAGCCAGCACCTCATCTCAACATATGGACAAAAAAGCTGATGTAGAAGACTGTGGAACATCACAACTAACTAGTGATGACCAGCTTCTCTCTTCAGACCATTCTGAATCTGACATCACTGAAGACAGTGATGAGTGGGATGAGACCATGGATGACCAGTCAGATTTAAACACACTGAAATCACACAATACACAACACATGGGAGGAAATAGTCACTCCACGAGGAGTCTCATAGGTACAAAATGTTTTAGTTGTGCAGATTGTGGCAAAATGTTCAATAGCAAAGGAAATCTGAAGACACACACAATGATTCATTCAGGGGGAAAGCCCTTTACGTGTACAGTTTGTGGCAAGGGCTGTAGTCGAAAGACTGATCTGAAAAGACACATGATGACTCATACAGGGGAAAAGCCCTTTACGTGTACAGTTTGTGGCAAGGGCTGTAGTCTAAAGACTGATCTAAAAAGACATATGATGAGTCATACAGGGGAAAAGCCATTTGCTTGTACAGTGTGCGGCACATGCTTTAGTCTAAAGGGTCATGTAAAATTGCACATGATGACTCACACAGGGGAAAAGCCCTTTACGTGTACAGTTTGTGGCAAGGGCTGTAGTCATAATGGGGAATTAAACATACACATGAGGACTCATACAGGGGAAAAGCCATTTAAGTGTAAAGTTTGTGATAAATGCTTTAGTCGTACTGATATTCTAAAAAAACACATGAAGACACATGTATCGGAAAAATCTGTTAAATGAGGAGTGTTTTTTATTCTTCAAAGAAGGCATTAGAGTTAATTTGCTGATACTGATATAACAATGAGAATTTGTGTTTGTCCACATCATCAGGAATTCATGCACTAGTGGTGCAATTGTAACTTGTCTCTGTGTGTTGACACGTGTTGTTTCGACTAACATATTATCATAGTGTATTTTGATCACTTAGTTTTGATCACTTACAGATATGGGTGTTCATTATACAGAAAGCTGATCACTTAGTTTGATGAATTGTTTAGATTCTCTGTAGTATTTTGTCTTCATAGAATGCATTGTAAAAGACAATATTCACTCTGTCATATCTGTAAAAACACTGTTTGTAATTTCTTTCTTTCTTTTTCAAATAAAGGTTTGATAGTTACAGATCTGTGTGTTCATTATACAGAAAGCTCATCACAACACATGTGTTTCACCTCCTTTAAGAATGGACGTCTTGTGCTGTGAACAATACAGTGACAATACGGTGCTGGCAAACGTCGCACCTGTAGTATGGAAATTTGGGGGCTGCACCATCTTTAATGGCAGATCAACAACAGTGCATCAGAACTTCAGAAGTATTGCAGACAGCAATAATGTTACGAGCGAGCTCTAAAAACACGGGGACATACATGGAGAAGTTGGACACAGACTCATAAAATGCTATAAGGAGAAATGTGTGTGTGTGTGTGTGTGCGTGTCAATTTGGTTTAATCTATAAGGGTCCATTTGGTTATCAACAACCCATAATTTAACTGAGGGCCACCTTGAACGTGTTATTACATGAAACATGTCTTTCAGATTGACCGGTTACTCTTAATATCAATCAATCAATCAATCAATCAATCAATCAACTTTTTTTGTTCAGACTCCGGTTCCAATAAACAACAAACAACATAAAACCCTACATACATAAACCACTACATACAATATGATCCAAGTAGTTAGATGCAGATATTTGTAAAGCATGCCTTTGTCTCGTTTGTAGCCTATGTGATTTTTTTTACTAATATTAAAAGCGTCAGACGACCCTGGTTGTGATTGTTGTGGAATGTTGTGGAATAAACCACTACATACAATATGATCCAAGTAGTTAGATGCAGATATTTGTAAAGCATGCCGTTGTCTCGTTTGTATGTGATTTTTTTTTACTAATATTAAAAGCGTTAGACGACCCTGGTTGTGATTGTTGTGGAATGTTTTGGGGGAAGTCTGTCCTATTGTTAACGGACAGGTTAGGGTGTGAAACCCTATTGCTGAATGGATCGAACCAACCAATTTGCATGTGATCCTTTTAGTATGATAAGTAGAGTGCATATAGCCTACTCCTACAGTATAATGTGAATGGAGCGGAACAGATTGGGAATAATTTGCATTCAAATGATTTAGACTGGAAAACACTTCTCCTGCGACAACTTCAGAAAGGTGACAACAACAACTTGAGCTATTGGTCATCCCTACATTTGGACTTTACAAGGTTAAGCATCCCTAAGATCACTGCACCAACTGCACACAGCAATGAAGTCATTCTTTCATGGTCAAATAGACATCTCACACATGCACGTGTAAACCTATTGTCCTCCAACGGATTTAATCTGTTTTTTAACCGGTTTGACAAGAGTGGCTCCCAGGCTAACCCTCCCAGTAGCCCGCCAGCTCATATCCCAGCACAGTTCATGTTGCTCAACAAGCTCAATAAAATCATTAGGAAGGCCAGCTCGGTTGTCGGCAGAGAGCCTGCAGCCTAAATCGTTATCGAGAAATGTCTTCACCAATGTGTTGCTAAAGGTGTCTAATAACATGTAAATAAAGATTGAAATTCAACTCCGGTGGAGAAACCGCTATGATTATTTTAAACACATCAAAGACGGGGTACCGATAACCGATCTTCAAAATTGGACTTGAGTAACTTTTGAGGGGTCAAACTAGGGATTTTTCATGATTCTGAGTTGATTGCAACAATTTATTTTTCACAAAGACCAAAGCCTGGTGGTAAACTTATCCCGCTCATCGTTCATCGTTGAATGTCCTTGTTGTGAGCATTGATTGGGCAGTTGTGTTCTATTGTTGGTGTGTCCCGCCCCCACACTCTGATTGGATGATCAGGGCCCTCTGTTAGTATTTAACAAGAGTTTGTTCTGCTTGGTATCACTTTAACTCTGGTAGTTGTTAAGAGCCGAACTTCTCTTTTCTGCGCCAGCTGAAGCGTTTAGTTTTTGTTCTACTTTAGAAGCCTACTTAATTTTACAAGATTTTTGCTCTATTTAAAAGTTAATTTGGGCAGGTCTTGAGTTATGGCATTACTACAAACATTGAAGTCCTTGGTCAACCAGAGACTATCTGCTGCTGCTGAAGAGATATTTGGGGTCGTTGGTAGAATTCTAACAGAGTACGAGGATGAAGCTTTCCACATCAAGCAAGAAACTGACCGCCAATGCAGACTACTGGATATGGTTTTACAACCAATCGTCAAACTACACAGAGCAGGTTGGTAAAACATTTACTGAGAGAGAGAGAGAGAGAGAGAGAGAGAGAGAGAGAGAGAGAGAGAGAGAGAGAGAGAGAGAGAGAGAGAGAGAGACTATTTGGAATGGAAGAGGAACTGTTTGAAACTTTGTGAGCTTGCATTGATAATAGTCAATAGTATTCTAGTTGTAGTATTCTCCATTCATGTCTGTTAACAAATATCGACAACGGAATCAAGTAGTAAGGAATAATTAAATAAACTGTTGATCCTGTATAATCATTTACTTTTTTAAAGGAGGAAATTCAATTAAGTTGTCAGATTCCAAAACATCAGGGGCTATATCTGATAGCAGTAGGTTGTAGCTAATTACATTTTACATAACAGCAGAAGTTCCCTCCAACCACAACTACATAACTGGTTGAGCACTCCAACTCTTGACTAATACATTACACAGACATGATATAATGTAGGTCATGTTCAAACGTGTAATAATGGGTTTCTCTTTTATATATTCTGTCTAGACACCATACACCTCCTTGTGTGTAAAGAGGAGGAATTCCCTGAGCAGCAGGAGAGAACCTCCAGTCTGCTCCATGAGGAACCAGAGTCTCTGCAGATCAAAGAGGAACAGGAGGAGAGAACCTCCAGTCTGGTCAAAGAGGAACCAGAGTCTCTACAGATTAAAGAGGAACAGGAGGAGAGAACCTCCAGTCTGGTCAAAGAGGAACCAGATTATCTACAGATTAAAGAGGAACAGGAGGAGAGAACATCCAGTCTGGTCAAAGAGGAACCAGAGTCTCTACAGATTAAAGAGGAACAGGAGGAGAGAACCTCCAGTCTGGTCCAAGAGGAACCAGAGTCTCTACAGATTAAAGAGGAACAGGAGGAGAGAACCTCCAGTCTGGTCAAAGAGGAACCAGAGTCTCTACAGATCAAAGAGGAACAGGAGGAGATAACCTCCAGTCTGGTCAAAGAGGAACCAGTCTCTCTACAGATTAAAGAGGAACATGATGAGCCTCTTCAAAGATCAACAGAGGTGGTGCTATCAGTGAAACATGAAGATGATGAAAACATACAAACAGAACCTGTAGCCAGCACCTCATCTCAACACATGGAAACACAATCTGATGTAGAGGACTGTGGAACATCACAACCAACTAGTGATGACCAGCTTCTCCCTTCACACTATTCTGATTCTGACATCACTGAAAACAGTGTTGAGTGGGATGAGACCATGAATGACCAGTCAGGTTTAAACACACTGAAATCACACAATACACAACACATGGGAGGAAATAGTTTGAGCAACAAGCTGCTCCATAACCTCAAATCACCTAAACAAAGTCACTCCACGAGGAGTCACATAGGTACAAAATGTTTTAGTTGTGCAGATTGTGGCAAAATGTTCAATAGCGAAGGAAATCTGAAGAGACACACAATGATTCATTCAGGGGAAAAACCATTTGCTTGTACAGTGTGCGGCACATGCTTTAGTCGAAAGTTTCATTTAAAATTACACATGATGACTCACACAGGGGAAAAGCCCTTTACGTGTACAGTTTGTGGCAAGGGCTGTAGTCAAAAGAGTGATCTAAAAAAACACATGATGACTCACACTGGGGAAAAGCCCTTTACGTGTACAGTTTGTGGCACAGGCTTTAGTCTAAAGGGTCATCTAACAGTACACATGATGACTCACACAGGGGAAAAGCCTTTTATTTGTACAGTTTGTGGCAAGGGCTGTAGTTCTAATGGGGCATTACAATTACACATGAGGACTCACACAGGGGAAAAGCCTTTTATGTGTACAGTTTGTGGCAAGGGCTGTAGTCAAACGGCTGATCTAAAAATACACATGATGAGTCATACAGGGGAAAAACCCTTTACGTGTACAGTTTGTGGCATGGGCTGTATTCAAACGAGTGATCTAAATAAACACATGAGGACTCATACAGGGGAAAAGCCATGTAAGTGTAAAGTTTGTGATAAATGCTTTAGTCGTACTGATATTCTAAAAAAACACATGAAGACACATGTATCGGAAAAATCTGTCAAATGATCACTTAGTTTGATGAATTGTTTAGATTCTCTGTAGTATTTTGTCATCATAGAATGCTTTGTAAAAGACAATATTCACGCTGTCATATCTGTAAAAACACTGTAATTTCTTTCTCTCTTTTTCAAATAAAGGTTTGACAGTTACAGATATGTGTGTTCATTATACAGAAAGCTCATCTGTGTTTCACCTCCTTTAAGTATGGACGTCTTGTGCTGTGAACAATACAGTGACAATACGTTGCCGGCAAACGTCGCACCTGTAGTATGGAAATTTGGGGGCTGCACCATCTTGAATGGCAGATCAACAACAGTGCATCAGAACTTCAGAAGTATTGCAGACAGCAATAATGTTACGAGTGAGCTCTAAAAACACGGGGACATACATGGAGAAGTTGGACACAGACTCATAAAATGCTATAAGGAGAAATGTGTGTGTGTGCGTGTCAATTTGGTTTCATCTATAAGGGTCCATTTGGTTATCAACAACCCATATTTTAACCGAGGGCCACCCTGAACGTGTCTGAAACATGTCTTTCAGATTGACCAGTTACTCTCAATATGATCCAAGTAGTTAGATACAGATATTTGTAAAGCATGTCTTTGTCTTGTTTGTATGTGCATTTTTTGTATGTATGTATGTGTATTGTATTTTTTTTAACCAATATTAATGTTACCTGGGCACTAAGGCCCGGAAACAGAGCCAGACTACGCCACAATGGGAATTTCACTCAGAGAATATAATACACAAGCCCACTGGGCAAAGATAAGGGGAGCAGAGACGTGCAGTTCCAGTTGAAAGTAATATATATGATTTTATTGAATTATGTTTAATACAAAATGCTATTTAAAAGTGACTTTATTACCAAGGTCAATATCAAAAGGATCTAAAAAGACAATAGCCTACATTACTAAAATACTACAAATACCAGTAGCCAGGGGGTGCCAAGGTGGACAGGGGGAAGGCAGGGAGTGAGGGGAAAGGTTTTCACCGCCACCAAAGAGCGCACACTTCACACATCAAAGCACTGCAAGAAAAGAGAATACGATTATACACACATCACTGGTCTCACATTAAACAACTGTCATGCACTATAGTTAAAACCCCCAAGACAGCCTACAGGACCACGTGACCCACCACCTGCCGGGACTACAACTAAAATGCACTTTTTGGCCACTTTTTTTGTGGGAAGTCTGTCTTATTGTTAACGAACAGGTTAGGGCGTGTAACCCTATTGTTGAATGGATCGACCAACCAATTTGCATGTGATCCTTATGTATGTGCATATAGCCTACTCCTACAGTATAGTGTGAATGGAGCGGAAAATGTATATAGGATTGGGAATCATTTGCATTCAAATGATTTAGACTGGAAAATACTTATCTTCCTGCGACACCTTCAGAAAGGTGACACCAACAACTTGAGCTATTGGTCATCCCTACATTTGGACAAGGTTAAGCATCCCTAAGATCACTGTAGGTTGCATACATGTCAAACAATCACAACTTACATGAGCATTCACTCATCTGACTCCTCTGACAGTCTGATGCAAAGAGAGAACAAAATGGCTGCTGAGCACATTTATACAGATACAAGGACCCTTAGCTGGCCTAAACAGTAAACACTGCCTGAACTAAACCTGAAATAATGTAAACATGTCATCATATCAAATCACACAGCACCACCTACTGGTGGAAGGGGGTAATTCTGCACACTGTGTGTTGATTCGTGTGAGACATGAATTCAATGCTCATGATTCACCATAGAGGTTTTTTGGCCTCTTGGCTTCCTCCGATAACAGTTTTATAAATTACTCTTCAGTATTGTTTACTTTCAATTCATTATCAAAAGGTATTCCTGTAATCACAGTTAACAGTTTTTTTGATTGATACTTGAAACATAACAGCAGAAGTTCCCTCCAACGACAACTACATAACTGGTTGAGCACTCCAACTCTTGAATAATACATTAAAAATACATGAATGTAGGTCATATTTTTTTTCGCTATTTTCTTTTCATATTTTTTGTCCCTATTTTCTTTTCATATTTTTCTTTCATATTTTCTTCCTTTTTTCATATTTTCTTTTCCCTATTTCTTTTTCTTATTATTTCTCATTTCTTATTATTTCTCATTTCTTATTATTTCTAGCCACAGTATACCGCTAATCAATTTAAAACATAAAATATATATAGTAGCCTATCTGTATGACTAGCTCTCAATGATGACGTAAGAAATATGGTCATGTATGTAATGTGGTCCCAGAAAATCAGGCACAATTTGCCGTTTTATTTGCATACGCATCAAAAGTGAATGGTTGGCTGGGACGGTTTTTGACACAAAGTAACCACAGTATACTGCTAATCAACTTACAAATTACATATATATATAGTATATGTATAACTAGCTCTCAATGATGACCTAAGACATATGTGGATTAAAGGACCCAATGCCAGAGTGTAATTGGTTTTCGATGGTGATGTAATGACGATATGTTTTAAATATGTTACGTGCATGCGCAGTGTGGCCTGCCAGGGCGTATAACTCCCGGCCTGATTTGGAGTTCCACTCCGGGCCTGCACTCTGCACCCCATTATTGGTTGGGTGGAAGGGGATCCGATTTGTATAAGCTTGGCTTGACCATACTAAACGGGCATAGAGCCCCGCTCTCCGATGGACGCCGCGCATGGGACCGGACCTCGGTCTTATTCAAAAAAATATTTGTGGACATTCATCATTTCTAGTTGAGGACTCCTGCTGTATAACATATCTTAATTCAGTTTATATACCTTTTTTTTCATCACATATCAATGATTTATTTTTCTTTGAAAAACTAAAGAGATCCAGAATATTTCTAAATTGATAAAACTGTATTTCTTATATAGATAGAAAATTTAACCATACTTAATAATACTAGGTGTTTACATGCATAAAGTAGGTAGGTAGCAAATAAATAGTTACACCTAATAATTAGACATTTCAAACGTTCCTTCACATGAGAGATACTGAGATTTCACAGTTTACAGCGGTCAAAAGTACTTGCACGCTCTGCTTGCGCACTAGTTGGCCATTTATGGCCTACTAGTGTGCAACAAGCAAGTATGCACTCGACAGAGTGCAGTTCTAGTTTCTTATTATTTCTCATTATTATTTCTCAACTGTAGCTGCCTGAACTACAGCTACAGCTGCTGTAGGCTACTACTGTAGGCTCAGCATCAAACTTCCATTAGGCGGCCCAGGCCGTGGCGTAACGGTCTGGGCACCGGACTGGTAATCCAGTCGCAGTGTGCCGCGGGTTCGACTCCCGAGCCCGACACGGCCTTTACTGCATGTCATCCCCCCATCTCTCTCCCGTTTCCTGTCAGCCTACTGTCTGTCCCTTCAAAAAAAATCAATAAAAAGGAGTAAGCCGCAAAAAAAAAAGAAAAAAAAAAAACTTCCATTAGGCTATGACAAGTGCCAACTAACGCCAAATGTCCCGTGAATCATTTTAATATGACGACATAAAATTAATTATTAACCATTCATGAGTCCAACTTTAATACCTCTGACGAGGAAGCATACCGTACGAATGGTTGAAATAGCTTGAAGAAAAATAATTCTGCTCCCCGTCCTCTTTATTTCAACCTATAAAACAAACAAGCCCGGAGGGGCGGAATGTTGAGCAGAATTATATCCTGTGCTGACATTCCACTGTTTTCTTCATTCATTGTGATCGCTTTTTGGGTCCAGCACCGTATTAAAAAACTGGCATGTGCATAATAATTTTCCTTCTTTACTTTTGAAGACCTATAGACATAGACCTACTGTCCAAACACATTCATTCCCCGGTATGATTCAGATATTAATCAGAGCTTTGTTAATCAATATTATCTGCTAATAATATCGGATATCTTTTTTACCTCTGCAAAAGCGAGTGTGCAATTGTTCAATAGTAATGGCTCTTTGTATATATATATATATATATATATATAATTGCCAAGTACACCTAGGCTATATTACATAGCCTTGAGCTTGAACTTAAATCAATAAATGAACGAGTTTATAACGTTCAGTCCGTTGACATTGCTGTCAAAATGAACTGCTCTACAAGTTCACGGAGCACCGTGTTCACTGTTGTGTATAACTTATAAGCTTGGGGATCTGTGCATTTTGCTGACTGTAATGAGGGAAAAAGTGGCCAAAAAGTGCATTTTATACATGCAGTGGGCACTGGGGGGCTCAGAGTGCATCCACTAATTACACAAAGTGCCTTTGTATTGGTGAGTAGGTAAAACGTTTTTTTTTTTTTTTATATAATTCTGCTAGAGGAGAGGCTAGTCTGCATTTCATGCGAGGGCTGAAGCAAAGAGTGGCAGAGCCAGCAGAAAAGGGCATTATAATGAATTGCATTTTTATGGCGCTTTTCTATGCACTACGTGCCTACTCAAAGCGCTTACAATGGTTCATTCATTCATACATTGGGAGGTGAAGCGGCGAACAGTCGACGCCAGCGTCCTCACTTCCACTTAGGGCTATATGTCTGATCATCCTACTGTTAACATGACATGAAAGCAGTCATTGCGGTATTTGCGGAACGGCTAGCTGAAGTTTAAACTATTCGTTGCTATTTGTGTAGCTTACACTACAAAAAAAACAAAAACAACAACCACCACCAACACAGATATATCAAAGAGTGAGTTTTAATGCAGTAAAAGCAACAAGGTACAGCAAAGAATTTGAGGTACGTTGAGAGCTCCGTCGCCCTGAGTCCAACAGGTCAATAACAGGACTGGAATATAGGATTCATCATACAAAACTGAAATATTATCAACAATGTTGACAGGGACAGATGGTACAAAATGCAGTGAATACTGTAAAGCAAGCAATAAACAGTGAAGGTAAACAGTATGTCGTCGCCGTCGAGCAGAATCTCCGTATTTTAACCTTTTGTGGGGTTTTTTCAAGGCGCTCCAACGTTGAAGCGCTGGGCCCTAGTGGTAAGAGGAAGGACTGCAGGCGGACCCGTGGATTCATGACGAGGAAACCCCGTGCAGCTGGGCTTTAACATTGAGCGCTCGGTTGCACTTCCGCATTTGGGCAACAAAATTTGGTGCCCAAATCGAAAAGAGGCAGAAGTAGACGGTCCTTCCGGGTGCTTCAAAACGCCACTGAGCAACTTCCACTGACATGAATAGCGGAGGAGGCGGAGCTTCGCGCCAGATCAGTCTCTATCCTTTTAATATGTCCGTCCCCCCCCCCCCCGTAAATTAACACTCTACTTCAGTGGTTTTCAACCAGTGGTCTGGGACCCACCGGTGGTCCCTGAGGGGGTTCCAGGTGGTCCCCAGCTAAATAATGGAGGGCTGGTAACCGCATTACCTTATTAACAGTTTGACGGCCGCTAATCGTTTAATCCAGGGTGCCACCGTGCGTAATACGACATTCCCGCCATTTTAAAATAATTAAAAAGAAACGGCGGATTTATCCGGGACCCGATGACGAGGCCGTCGCGTTACGACGACGAAACCGGACATCAAGTCATCATCTGGGCTGCTAGGGAATTGAGCTCAATGTAAGCGGACGGGGGTGGTTTGTTTGGACTACAACGCCTCATGGATGCAGATCCTAATGGCCGCTGGTGCTGATGATCATAACATGCCGACGGACCATTCTTCACCGGATTTTCACGGATCAAAAGCCCAAATACTTCAGCGTATGCTCTAAAAAGGTAATAAAACCTAAAATCTCGGCAGCGTAGAATATTTGATTAAACAGCGGGTGACACGTATTTCGCAGTAGAACTGTTTTAACAAGAAGTCTACACAATTAGATAATGTAGAAGAATTACGTTTGCCAACAGCGTGGACAGAATATTCTTTGTTCTTGGGTCCGAGAGGCTAAATGTCATCAAATGGTGGTCCGTGGATCAAATGGCATATAAATAAATAAATAATGGGGCCTTGATGTGAAAATGGTTGAAAACCGATGCTCTACTTGATCTACTTTTAGCAGATCCACAAGCTCAAAATGTGTCGCTACGTGCTACGTTTTCAGCTTGCAGATCTGCTACTTTTGAAACGTTTTTTTAATTTAAATTTTAATCCTGAAAAGTAACGAGACATTTTGGATATGAGGTTTCCACCCGACAGAGACGATATATCATGAATATATATATTAACCAACGAAAACCATGTTAGAGATTTAAAGAAAAGTCCTCTTGATCAATGTGGACCATGGTCAGTTATTCTTGTCATATACAAGTCTTAGGCAGAGGTGCCTGTTCAATGTAAAACAACAAGAAAATTAGTCCCCTTCTAAAAACAATAATCCATCATGATCATCTCGATTGTGTGTGGCTGTGTGTGTGTGTGTGTGACAAAATAACGCTTTAGGCACAAAAACTGTTCATATGATAGTACTGCCGCATTCTATGCACATTTTGTAAACAGCTACCAATGAGCCTTATTTTAGCCAGTGGCATTGTTAAGATAAATTCGCACAAATAATTTCTGAGCAAACTAAAGTAACAAACTAAATTCAATTCATATATAGAAAAGGTACTCTTCAAGTAGTGTAGAAATCAAATTAATATATAGTTTTCATATAAATGTTCTTATCGTATATAAATGTCATTTTTAGAAAAGGAAAGAAAAAATCAAATAAATGAATAAATAAATCACCCTTTCACAGATGTCTTCAGCATGGCTTTGGTGTTGGTTTCCAGCACCGTTTTACGCAAGCAGAGAGAGACGGGGGAATTCCCCCAAAGCACACAACTTTGGAGAACCATGAGAAGGCAAGGCCCGCCACAAATGACACTAAATCGGGGGTCTTCAACAGGGGGTCCGGGACCCCTACCTAGGGAGTCCTTAACTTTTTCGCTGCCATCTACGTTTATAAACGTAGTTAGACTATCGGTACCTAAAGGTGCCAACTACGCGTATGTTCGTGGACAACCGTATAAGTGGCAACCGTCAATTTACCTTTTTAGCATTGCTCCGGTTAGTATGGAGAGCTGAGCCTCCGTCCCCACCAGCTATGGGATTTTTAAATCGAGCTCCATTGAGCCTCCATTATAACAGGATTCAGGAACACCTTCCTGAATAACCCGGAAACGAAAAACAAGGAGCGTAGAGTTAGAGCGGACGGGTGGCATTCCTTAGGTGTGCTTATGCTGCCCCCTAGCGGCAGCAATAAAGTTAACCACTTCAACCCCATAGCATCCATATTCGGAGGGGAACATTAGCCGACAAGACCACAGAGCCAACTGTCGCCGTTAACCAAGTATCACAGGTTTAAGCTAAATCCAACATAGAAAAGATAGTGAGTAATAAACACAAACAAAGACAATAATTTACACAACACTGTCTGTCAAACAAGTCTATGAAACAGTCTATGAAAAAGTTTAATCTGCGACGCAATTATATACAATAAAGTGGGGGAGGGGTTGGGGTGGTGGGGGGGGTCCCTGCTTCATCGGGCTCTCAGCGAAAGAGGTGTCCTTTAATAGTCTGAAGAACGTTTAGGACCCCCTGCACTATTCAATAAAAGCAGGACAGGCTTCAACAACACAAGGCGCTGACTCTCAAGTTCCGCTGTAACCCCCCCTTCCCCCCCTCCCCCCGTACTGCTGTGCCAGGGCTTCCAGGAGGGCCATTCCAACCAAACACAGCCTGACAGCATGCCCCCCCCCCCTCCCCTATCCACACCTGCTTAGGAAGAACCCTCATTGATCTCCTGAGTTCGTGCTCAGGAGATCAGATTGGTGTTGAACCCGGGGTCACAGCGTGGGGTGGGTTTAACCCATTCTGACCTGAGATCAGATTCTAAAAAATGTCTGTTTGAAAATGACAGTTTTCTGAAAAAGCTATGTTTCTCGTTCTTCGATTTTTCAAAAATAGCAGACCTACAAGCTCGTAGCGCGCCATGAGCTTGTAGATATGCTATTTTTCAATAGCTAAAGCATAACATGATGCTAAACACCAAAAGGGGTTCCCGCCCAAAATGGGTTTGACAAAGAAAACATTGTGTTGCATGAGGAGGTGTATTTTGTGCCTCCTCCAGTGCAGGAAGCAGAGGCTCCAGCTCAGAGCGCTCCTCAGAGCGAGCACAGGAAGTCCTTCAGGCTGCTCTTCTTCTTCTGCCCCGGGTCGTCCTCTCGGACCAGGATCTTGCTGAGGCGCTGGACCACCCACCTCTTCACCTTGGACGACGAAGACGATGACGAGGAGGAGGCCGAGGCCGGGGTGCTGGAGGAGGAAGAGGTGGAGGCCCTGCAGAGAGAGAGAGAGAGAGACACAGTGTTCATTTCGTTGACTACACAAAAGTTTAAAAAAAAAAGTCATACGATTTGTCACACGTTAAAACCCATTCAGGCCTGAGATCAGATTCTAAAAAAATGTCTGTTTGAAAATGACAGTTTTCTGAAAAAGCTATGTTTCTATGTCAGTCGTTCTTCGATTTTTTTTCAAAAATAGCAGACCTACAAGCTCGTAGCACGCCACTCGGTGGCGCGCTATGAGCTTGTAGATCTGCAAATCTTTTTATAGCTAAAGCATAACATGATGCTAACACCAAAAGGGGTTCCCGCCCCAAAATGGGTTACCGCAGTGACATTCTTTCTCCGCATTTGACCCATCTCTTGGAGCGGTGAGCTGCAGCCGTGCCGCGCTCGGGAATCATTTGATTAGTAGATTTGATTTGACCCCCCCCCCCCCCCAATCCAACCCTTTGATGCTGAGTGCCAAGCAGGGAGGCATTGGGTCCCATTTTTACAGTCTTTGGTATATGACCCAGTCGGCCGGGGATCGAACCCCGACCTCCCAGTTTCAGGGCGGACACTCTCTAACCACAAGGCCACTGGTCTGGTAGTTCCATGGAAGACACGCTGGCGTCTATGAAATCCAAATGAAATCAGCCGTCGTGGTGACCGAGAACTTCAGGAGGGGAGGAGGAACGGCGGGGAACGAGATGGAGTTCGGGAAAGTACAGTAATTTGATATTCTGCTGCTTGGTAGAAAAAAATTTCCGACCGACAACATGTCCAATGACGACCGACCGCGCCTCTCCGGGTGTGAGAGCGTGCATTGGTTAGAGCAGATAGGCTGAGGTAAACGAGGAAAGCGATACGGCAAGCACGAATACCAACACGTACACGTACACGTAACGAAAGGACCGCGTGACGCAAGAATAAATAGAAACCCAGCAGTTTGTGTGCCAAGCTGTTATACGGAGACACGCCTATCGTTTGGCTCCGACTAGTAGGGCCTGTCACACAGCTACATAATAATCTCCAGCTCAGTGGCCTCGCGGTTAGAGTGTCAGCCCTGGGATTTGGAGGTCGGGGTTCGATTCCCGGGCCGGGAACATACCAAAGACTATAAAAATGGGGCCAACTCAGCATTAAGGGCTGGATTGGGGTTAGGTTTCTGTGACATACTAGAATGATGTCCAAGGGTGTACTTGTACATCATGTTCAGGGGGTGTACTTGTACATCATGTCCAGGGGGTGTACTTGTACATCATGTCCAGAGGGTGTACTTGTAAATCATGTCCAGGGGGTGTACTTGTACATCATGTCCAGAGGGTGTACTTGTACATCATGTTCAGGGGGCGTACTTGTAAATCATGTCCAGGGGGTGTACTTGTACATCATGTCCAGGGGGTGTACTTGTACATCATGTTCAGAGGGTGTACTTGTACATCATGTTCAGAGGGTGTACTTGTACATCATGTCCAGAGGGTGTACTTGTACATCATGTTCAGGGGGCGTACTTGTAAATCATGTCCAGGGGGTGTACTTGTACATCATGTTCAGAGGGTGTACTTGTACATCATGTTCAGAGGGTGTACTTGTACATCATGTTCAGAGGGTGTACTTGTACATCATGTTCAGAGGGTGTGCTTGGACATAAAGCTGTGTGACGCTACAGAAACTGGCGCTAAAGCCTCCTGCCCCTATGGGCATCATGGCAAATAGAATATAAAATGTAAATTATTTGAGATAATCAAAGTGTCAGAATTATTCAATTTGTTGGACATACTCTCTTATAACCACTTTCAACATGGTGTACGCATTTTGGACAATTTATGGCTAGACTATGTATATCACTCTGTATCGATCCATAAAATCATGTTTATATATAAGCCTAAACGGCTAAACAGAAATGTTCTCGATGTTCAATGCCAAAAGAACACTATTAAATCAGTCAGAATCATTTCAGAAACGTTGACCAATATTTCATAACAGTGACAGCCGTAAATAGAAACCCAGCAATGTGTGTATATGCCAAGCTGTTACGGATATGATGGTCTCCCGCTGGCTCTCTGACGCCCCAGACAGTGACAGCAGCTTCATTTACTGAAACCCAGCCTTGGTCATTATAGTGAGCTTAACCCACGGAGACCTCAAATGCCTTCTAAATCAGTAGTTCTCAAACTTGTTCATGCCCAAGGACCCCCCCCCCCCCCCCCTCCCTCCAAATTATGTATTTAGGTTCGGACCAATCAAGAGATGATTTTTCAAACACTTTTGGACGTGATGTTTGCACCCAGACGACGATAAATACTCCTGGTCAAATATCACTCAAGCATGTTTTCCCTGTGTCCCCTGGGGTAGGTAGGTACCCTCACAAAAACAGTAATCCTGGTCTCTAAAACTACCTCCCCCTGGCCAGCTGGGTCGCCTGATGGAGGGGAAAGGAACTGGTCGGAATAACGTGTTCCTTCCACGCGCTACGTCCAACCAGGGAAACTCCCCCCTGTCAGGTGAAAAGAAGCAGCTTGGGACTCCTCATGCATAGAAGGAGGCATGAGGTCAGTCCGCTGCCCCCCCAGGTTGGCAGAGGAAGTGTAGCGCCCAGGATCACATTAGATAATTGGCACTGGGTGAAAGAACTGGGTTGCAAAATCATGGGATAAAAATTATAATTAAAAACATATATATCACTCAAGCAAGTGAAAACTGCTCCGTCAAATTTGTATTTGAGCTAAAGTAATGGAGTACTTGCTTTTAAAACATTACTCAAAGTAGAAATTACAAAGTGCATATTCTTTTTAATATCACATCAGTGCATTGCTCTCTCTAGGCTAGTAAAGTCTAGTCATTTCCCCCCCAAATAAATCTAATTCAGTTATTATTTTCTATAGTGAAAATAGCAGATTTCCTAGCACAAGATTTTTAAAAAAATGTTAAAAGAATAGCGGATGCACTTCATACCGCGCTGTGAGCTTGTAGATCTGCAATTTCCGAGAACCACTGTTCTACATCCTAAGAGTTTTGGAAAAAATGTAAAACATGTAACTATATATATATATATATATATATATATTTATAGCTAAATTAAAAAAAAAATCAGATGCTTTCGCGGTTTTAACCCATTCTGGACAGGAACCCCTTTTGGTGTTTTAAGGTTTATGTTATACTTTAGCCATTGAAAAATAGAGCTTGTAGATCTGCTATTTTTTTTATCGTGAAAATGTGGTGCAAATATTTGAATATATATTCTTTCAGAGCTTTTTAACTCACATTTTTGCTTCTGGGAGGATCCCTGGAACAACATATTTTCAGATGGGGGGTCGGCGGCCAATTACATAATATAATTGTGGAGGTCCTTGACATGAAAAAGGTTGAGCACCACTGAGATAGAAACATTAGGGCTTTTCAGAAAACCTTTGGAATCGTCCTCAGGTCTAAATGGGGTTTAACCCATTTTGGTGTTTTAAACATTATGTTATAATTTAGCTATTGAAAAATAGCAGATCTACCACTCTGTGGCGCGCTATGAGCTTGTCATTTTTGAAAATTCGAAGAACGACTGACATAGAAACATAGCTTTTTCAGAAAACTGTCAGGATGTAGAAGACATTTGTAGAATCTGATCTCAGGTCAAAATGGCTTTTAAATGGCTTTTCAATTCAAACCAGCTCAAACCTGGGCGTGCGAGTAGGGGTCTTGTCCTTGCATAGAGACTTGGGCGTGGAGGAGGAGGAGGTGGTGGAGGTGGTGGAGGTGACCCTGCCGGCCGCCGTCTGTGGGGTCTTCTGGCGGTGGCGTGCGGCGCTGCTCCCGCCTCCTCCTCCCGGCGTGCTGCTCTGGTTCCTGGAGAACGGAGAGGCGTAGTCCCGGTTCGCCCCCCCGCTGTAGCGGCTGGTGGTGTTGCACGTGTGACACGTGGCCATCTGGGGGAGGGGGGGTGGAGGGGGGGGGGGGGAGAGACGACAGAACAGACACGGTCAGGAATACTGAGTGGCCTACTTGGGAAGATGCCTGGGGGTTTCTTTTCTTTGTTTATTTGAGTGGTGCAACCACTCCTACAACCAGCAAGGTCCGTGTTCACCTATGTATCTATGTATGTATGTATGTATGTATTAATGAGCACGAGTATGACTGAGTACCAGCAGGGGCGCTGTTTGCCAGAAACAGAGAGAGAGAGAGAGATAGTATTAGTGCTGCACTGTTGCCTGCTAATGAGAGAGAGAGGAGAGGAGAGGAGGGGGGAGAGGGGAGTTGCACCACTCGGGTGTGATTTTTTTCTTCTCATTTCGAGTACGATGACAATAAAGCACCTATTGAATATTGATTGACTGTATTGATCTGACCATTTGACGTCGTTGGCACACTGTGTGACCGAGTTTTGTCATTGTTTGTTGATCATTTCTCACTGTTTCTGATGTCTTTGTCGTAAGCTAACTACGTTCCATCTGGCTTCGTTGATTTGTGTAGTATGGGCATGTTACTGTAGGCGAAAACTATCCAAACCTTTACAAATGTTGAAAAAAACAGTTGAAGAAAATAGCAAAAATAGCATATCTACAAGGCTATGGGATACGCTACGGGATATTTTCACTATGTGTCGTAGGACAAATGGGGCTTAAGTGGTTAAGTGTCACTTAAACAGGATCAATATTTATATTGTTACATAATAATTATGTAACAATACAACACTGTTGGGCAGAAACTTCTCATCTCTACGTTCAAACTTGTACGTAAATTAACATCCTACTTGATCACACTACGGCTTCACTCAAAAGCAACTAAAATAGCAGATGCACAAGCTCGAAATGCGGCTTAGAGCGACACGTTTCGAGCTTGTAGATCTGCTACTTTTGAATTTGGATTCCGAAAAGTGAGAGTTTTTGACATAATGAGGTTTCCACAAGGCAGAGACGATAATATACAGTATATAGCAATGCACAAATACACACACAAAAACGTAAAATAATCAAGAAATGACTAAGAATAGTCGAGACAAAACAACAACAACTAAGAATTACAAATAGCACAGCAGTGCATTTGTCATGGCACATGACACGTTGCGACTGGTCTCGGCAGTCAAAGTGTTAAGACAGGAGTATCCAAAGCACTTCACCGAAACACATCGGTCAGCGGAAGCAGCGATCACTACTAAGCCTTTATGCCATTCCGAGTATTTCCGTTTATCATTCCTGACATGCAACACCACCAGGTCCCAGCATGCAACGCCACCAGGTCCCAGCATGCAACACCACCACCAGGTCCCAGCATGCAACACCACCACCAGGTCCCAGCATGCAACACCACCACCAGGTCCCAGCATGCAACACCACCACCAGGTCCCAGCCAAGGACTGTCTAAAGAGGACGAGACGCGAAGACAACATGGCGTCGTACGGGACGAGGGCTGGGCTGTGGCCCCCCGCGGCGTGGCCCCTGGGACGAGGGCTGGGCTGTGGCCCCTGGGACGAGGGCTGGGCTGTGGCCCCCCGCGGCGTGGCCCCTGGGACGAGGGCTGGGCTGTGGCCCCCCGCGGCGTGGCCCCTGGGACGAGGGCTGGGCTGTGGCCCCCCGCGGCGTGGCGGGGCAGAGAGGGTCTGAAATGAGCCGGTCTCTTATGCCCTGGGTGACGCAGGATGACGCAAAGGCCTCGCATGAGAGGTCAGGCCTGTCTCTCAAAGGTTGACCAATACCCTCAGTGCTCTGTCTGTCTCACTACTCAACCACAGTACTTGAGTCATAGAGTAGACACTCCTGGAGTACTTGCTTCTGAAAGTATTCAAAAAGTAGAAATGTGTTGCTGTCGGGTATAAAACTTTTATCACCATATTTGAACACCCTACTACAGCGTCACACCAAAGTAACCAAAGTAGCAGATCTAATGAGCTCCACAGGGAGAACAGATTGATAAAGAGATCTGTTGATCCTGCTTTAACTCCCTTCAGTGCAGGATGTAATCTATTCCTCTCTCTCAGCAGAGGTGGAGAGTTCTGGAGGCTCTTTGGAGCAACCTTTTCCCTCATTTTCAGTGTGAAAATGACCTCACAAAGCCTCTTGCTTCTTGCTTAAGATCGAGGTGGGACAGAGAGGGAATGACGGGTAAAGCCATGTTGATCCTATCTTCGACATGTAGCCATCAGCAGGAATTGCCAAAGACATCGTCACAAGTATCTGGATGGCATAACATAAATACGTTGACGGTTTTGTCAGCTACGGATAATTTTAGCATTTTACTTTCATGCACCAGCTGACAAAACAAGTCTTTTTTTTGTAGGCACCCATTTTATATTTTCAAACATTTTCAAAAACGCGCGTAGCAAAACATAGCCAATCTACAAGCTCTTTATAAGCAATGTGCGACATCTTATGAGCGTGTAGAGTGCCATTTTCTTTTATAATTCCTGAATTCTTTGAGGCAAGATTTGTGTTGCCTATGACGACATGATGCCCGGGTTGGAAACGAAAACAACTGGACGATACATTGCATGTTTAAAACCTGCCAAACACACAACGAGTGAAAGCTTATAGGAACCGGTTTTGGGGGGGAACCCGCTTGTCATTATGTTATGCTTTAGCTATTGAAAAATAGCATATCTACAAGCTACGAGCTTGTATATCTGCTATTTTTGAAAAATCGAAGAACCACTGACATAGAAACATAGCTTTTTCAGAAAACTGTCAGGATGCAGAAGACATTTCTTTAATCTGATCTCAGGTCAAAATGGGTTAAGAGCATATTGTCTCTGTCTGGTGCTGCTACTTTTGAATTTGAAACCTGAATGACGTAATATAATAATAATAATAATATGCATGCATGTTAATTTAGTTGCATTGTCCTGATTCCAGACAAAGACACCTGGCATCCCAAGGACCTCATCGTCTGATGACAAAGTGAGAAATGATCAACAAACAATGACAACTGGGTCACAGTGAGCCAACGACACGTGCCGTCATATGGCCAGATCAATACAGTCAATCAATAATCAATAGGTGCTGAAAGAAACAAACACACAATTAAACTGAAGCCACCTGGACTTGGACAACAAACTACAGAACAAGCTGTTGCCAGTTGGTGCACGTGCATGCACACACACACACACACTGAAAGGCCTGCATTCACACTTTTACAGTAAAGTACGAAAGTATTGGCATTAAAATATATGCAAAGTATACTCAAACGGCTCGTTCCGCGAGCTTGTACATCTGCTATTTTTGATTAATCTTTTATTTTTGATTAAGTGTGAGAAGAACCACAGATTTTAGAAGGCATTCGTAGAATCAACCTCAGGTCTTAGTAATGGGCTACTGCATTATTAACGTACCACGTGCCGTTCATATTTCTGACTAATACAAGTATTCAAAGAGCATAAAAATATGATGGAAAAACTCACCGAGACGAAGGTAGTCATGTTTGTTTGTTGGGACAGTTGTCTACTCTGTGAGGTCTGCTTTCAGTGGAGTTTAAGACTCAGTTGTCTACACTGTGAGGTCTGCTTTCAGTGGAGTTTAAGTCTCAGTTGTCTACTCTGTGAGGTCTGCTTTCAGTGGAGTAGAAGTCTCAGTTGTCTACTCTGTGAGGTCTGCTTTCAGTGGAGTAGAAGTCTCAGTTGTCTACTCTGTGAGGTCTGCTTTCAGTGGAGTAGAAGTCTCAGTTGTCTACTCTGTGAGGTATAAAAAGTCCTCTCAGTTCTTGGCTAGTGAAACGTGAATGTTTACTATGTGCCCCCTCAGCATGGCCCTTCCTTTATATAACCACTGACACCCTCCCCCCTGGGGGGGGGGGCAGGGGGGAAGCCTCACCAATAACAATCAGCCACCAGAGAGAGAGAGAGAGAGAGAGAGAGAGAGAGAGAGAGAGAGAGAGAGGGGGGGAACCGTCAGGAGCAGCCCTGTTGCTGGGTGCTGTGGACGGACGGATGAACGGACGGCGGTGACCAACGTTTTTCCCCCCGCCGCCCTCTCACCCAAAATAGGGCTTAATCCAGACACACCTATGCACGCACACATGCAAAAAATAACAAAGGCATCTGTTTAGACTTAATGCACATACTGTCACATTGGGTTTGGATCAAAAGCCTGTGTAAAATACTATAGCCTACATACAGTAGTAGTAGCAGCAAACTATTCTGGACAAGGGCCCATGCACATGAATCTTAAAAAAAAAAAATCACACCCGTGTGAACCGAGTGGACCTAACGGGTCCATTTGTTTCCATTTGTACACACTCTGAGTTAAATTAATCAATGAATTGATTGTATGCTTTTGGGGTCCCAAAGATAAATGGGGGGTCCGTAGCTCAATGCATGTCAAACTAGGGGTCTTTGAAATTAAAATGGTTGAGAATCACTGCTACAACCGTTATCAAAATAAATCTTCTCTTATGGTGGTCCCTGGCGTATAAATCTTCTCTTATGGGGGTCCCTGGCGCATAAATCTTCTCTTATGGTGGTCCCTGGCGCATACTAATGGAACTCGCAGGGTAATACATGTCAATTTAGGACTCCTTGACATGGAAAAGGTTTGAGAAGCACTGCTTTACACCACTGAGGGGAAGTTACTGATACGGTGTGTGCTGGTTGTTATTGCCTGCAGCGACACCATTGGATTTGCTTTCCAGTTCAATCTACTGTACCGCCATTCAGAAACAGCTCAGAGCAGCTCCAACTACTGAGCAATCAATAGAAGTTAGTTAGCAAAAATTGGCTTCATACTGTAAAACCTTTGGTGAAATGTCTCCCGAAATGTCCCCCGAAAGCCATCACAGGATAATGAAATCACGTCCAAAATGAAATCCTAATTTGCCCCGGGGAAGCTATTTATCAGCCCACCCCAAACGGAGCCGGACAGACCTACAGTATGCAGCTTTCTGGGAGTTGGTTCCGGTTTACTCCATCTCTGGTTTTAGGGACAGAAAGCAGAGCTTTCACATATCTATGACCTGAGAGGTCTAGAATGGTTCATGATATGACCTGAGAGGTCTAGAATGGTTCATGATATGACCTGAGAGGTCTAGAATGGTTCATGATATGACCTGAGAGGTCTAGAATGGTTCATGATATGACCTGAGAGGTCTAGAATGGTTCATGATATCGCACAAGATCAGACATGTATTTCTGTCCTGAACCATTCAAAGCTTTAAAACGATGTAGCGTCGGCTAATAAAAAATAATAGCTGATAGAAATGCAGTGCAGGCTCACGCGCTGCGAGCTTGTACATCAGCAGAGTGTGAGAGCTATTGATTTAGAAGGCTTTATTTTATTTATAATTAATGCAGTGTGAGAGCTATTGATTTAGAAGGCTTTATTTTATTTTTCAATTAATGCAGTGTGAGAGCTATTGATTTAGAAGGTTTTTTTTCTTTTTTAATTAATGGGCTATTAGACCAACAGTAGTATTTTGAAATCAATATTCTGGCAGTCTAAGTGTAAGAGGACACACAGGAGGGAGACTCCAGGGAGAGGAACAGGTTGTTCCAGGGAGGGAACAGCATGTTGTCAACTGCCAGCCGGGGCAAACAAACCTCATCACGCTGGGATTGGTTTCCAACCAGTGGTCCCTGAGGGGGTTCCAGGTGGTCTCCAGGCAGCTAAATGATGGGAGAGTTGGTAACCAAAATGGACCCTGATAGATCTTTAACTCTCGAGAGTGTTAAAATGAAACCATATGGACCCGTACGTTATTGCTAAACATCTGCATTACTTAATTGACAATTTGACATTGCCTGTTATCTTCTCCTGTGGTACCAACATCAATACAGCATGGACTTGTGGACACAACCTTATCCAGCGATAACAAAATAGTCTTGAAATTTTAGCCTCTCGGACCCAAAACTAGCAATCAAAATTGTGGTCCATGCCGTGGCTCAAATGCAGAATAAAAAATAGCGAGGCCTTGATATGAAAAGGGTTGAAAACTACTGCACTATATATAGGGGGTGCATTAAAATACCTCCTTGCTGTCCCCAATGCTTGATTTATAAATCGACGATTGCTCACTGTGTGGCATACAGAAAATGATATGGCCGATATAGCCTGAGCTAACGTGTTAGGTTTCTGGTCTAGAGGGGCGGGTCGCGGCTGAGATTTGCACACGCCCTGATTGGATCTCATCGATCTGTCCGTCACCCCCGGCCCCTCCTCTCCCCCCTATTGCAGCGCTACGTCACATCATTTGGATCGACGCCCACCCGGAAGGGTTGACTCCCACTTTTAGACCAGAGCGGCCAATGCGTTCCTCCAGGCTTTCAATTTTTGCACCAACAAAAATGAAAGCCTGGTACCGAGGCTATGGCCGATACAACAAGCTCACAGCGATGGCGCTAAATGGGTTTATTCCCCAGGTAGAGGCATCAGCACACAAGATGCAATACATGCTGTATTCTTCCGCCAGTGGTGTAAAGTACAGTAACTTTAAGTACATGTTTTAAGGCAAGCATTATGTTATAGTTTAGCTCAGGGGTCGGTGGGCAACTTTGACGATGGAGAGAGGGCCACTATATTTCCACTCTCACTCCAGAGAGCCACATTGCATACTGTCGTAGCAAAAATAACCGATCTACAAGCTCAAAACTCGTCGCTGTGCAGCGCTTTTTGAGCTTGTACATCAGCTATTTTTTTAAATTTAAATCCTGAAAAGTAACCATGATTTAAAATGCATTTAGTTATAGTTATGTTGACTTCATGAACAAAATACAAATACATTGGACATAAAACAGACTAACATTTTAATACTAGTCATTAAGCTACTAATCTATAGACTGAAGTAATTAAAGCGGGTCATGTTTGCATGTTTGGAATTGTAACAGCTGAAATCAAGCTGAAATCAAGCTACGAGCTTGTAGATCTGCTATTTTTGAAAAATCGTGTGAATCTTTGAATATAATTATGTTGAATATATACAGCAAACGTTTTTAACTCATATGGTTGATTCTGGGGGGGGGGGGGGGGGGTCCCTGGAACAAGATATATTCAGATTGGGGTCTGCGGCCAAATAGATGTTTGGGGTTCCTTGCCATGAAAAGGTTTGAGCACCACTAATATAGAAAACTGTCATGATTTAGAAATAATACATTTATATAATCTGTTATCCGGTATTAAGTAGGCGACTGTGCTTAAATACAATTTAGATTGTTTTGTTATTTACATTTTTTTTTCTTCTGTATTTACAATTTGCAATACCTTTACTTCTACTCCACTACATCTCAGAGGAAAATACTTTACTTTTACTCCACTAAACTTATTTGATAACTTTACTTACTAGTTACTTTTTTAGTGTATACATTTTGTCCGTTTGAAAACATCCAATCTATTTTTAAAAATATTTTCATACATTAGAAGACTTTATTTGTCAGCTAATAAAATGAACAACGCAGAGGGCTTATAGAGAGAAACAGAAGTCCCAATCGAATCACAGACACGGTCTTGTTGTGATGACGCGCACGCATGCCATGCATGGCTGCGCCGCGCGTGCACACACACACACACACGCACGCACACACACACACACACACACGCACAAATTGCTTTCCAAAATAGACTAGGCGCTCTAGCCTTGCAGTGGATTAGGCCCAGACAGTGAGTGAGAGGTGCCAGTAAAAGCCTGTCCGCTTCATCCCTGCAACACGGCTCCAAATAAACCAGAGCCTCTCCTGAACCTGCACGGCAACAGCCCGAGCCTGTTCACTCGTCGGGTGGAAACCTCATGAGTCTTTTGAATGAAATTTTAGTTTTAGTTTAAGTCCTATTCTAGCCATCTGCAATGCTTTAGTCTAGTTTTAAATCTACAGTTGATTTAGTCGACCAAAAATGTATTTTGGGGGGCCCTGTTGGCGTCATGATGCCCGATTTTTACACTTGGTTACGTGCTGAAAATAGCCGATCTACAAGCTTACAATGCTTTGCAGCGTCACACGTTGTGAGCTTGTAGATCTGCTTTTTTTCCCCAGAGTGCAACACCCGAGTAGTCAAAATATACAATGACTTGTCTTTTAGTTCTACTGGATCTCTTCTCCACTCGTCCCTCCATTTAGACATTTTAGTCTAGTTTTTCTAGACGAAATTGTCAATATATTTAGCGTTAGTTTTCATCATAGCTTAGTTTTTATTGGGTTAGTGTGAAAAAAGGTAGTCAACGAACATTCTCCGTCCTAGTTTTAGTCCACAAAGTCAACACGAGTCCAAAACGGTTACTTTTCAGGATTCAAATTCAAAAGCATCAAAAGTAGCAGATCTCCAAGCTCGAAACGCGTAGCGTTTCTATACTTTTGATGCTTTTGTGGCGCGGCCAAGTCGGGGCGTCCATTTTACACAAGTTAAAATATGGAGATAAGAGGTTTCTGGCCCGACAACAATGGATTGATGTATAAAAGGGGCGGTCGTAAACAGCTATGAGCGGATATGTCCTTAATGAAGACACAGCTGCTCCATTGTTGTGGGTTAACAGGGATAGAGATTGAGATCGGGGGGCTGAAAGCAAGGGCTATAAAACAATGGGATAAGTTGGGGACACGGTGTCTGCAGCAGCTAAATATGTGCCGACATCACAATGATATTCATTTCACAAGTGGCTGTTGTGTTATTGAATTATTACGTGCACTGCACTATTTGAAAATGGCACATTTTTAGAGAGTGCACTTTAAAACGAGCTATCCTTCCATGACTACTGGGATACGAAGAATTATAAATAAACACAAGTGGAAACTATAGCACTAAATGGGTACATGTGTTATAACGCAACGGATTCAAGGATAAAATGTACCGCCTTTTTAGCCAATGCTTTCTTTGTCAGACATTGCACACACAGGTTCAGATTGTTGCTTTAATTCGCCTTTGATGTGACCTTAAACGATCAGGCCCTGCAAAATTCATTTTTTTTTTCAAATTGAGCTTATTGTGGACACACATGCTTGAGATAAAACTTTGGCACCAAGTACAAGCAGCTTTTACAGACTGCTGACTAAGGGGCTGTGAGTGTTTATGTGTATATTTACGTGTGCATGCGATACTATGCGTGTGTATGACACACACTCTTTGACACCAACGGCATGAGTGTGTGTGTGTGTGTGTGTGTGTGTGCACGCGTGCAAGGTGCACATAACTGTGGGGAAGAGAGTGAGCATGACCCACCGACCCTTGGCTCTCTCTCGGCTCTAACCTGGCCTAGATCCACCCCCCCACCTCCCCACCACCCCTCCCTCACTAGGGGTGAAAAAATACCGAAACGTGCCATCCATCGTCAGCCTCCTTCCCTGAAGACGCTATCGGTGACAATCCCTAATTGCATAGTGACAAGAAATCACCGTGAGTGACCCCACTCGAAAGTTAATCCCCGCCGAGCCACACACATACGTACGTACGTGTCCATTTTCTAATTCATTCTAATCCTGGATGTGGACAGGATCGCACGGATGATGATGACGATGATGAAGTCACCGGACCTACTGGCTCCGCTCACTCGTGACTCACTGTCACTTCTTCTGGTTTCTAAATACTACCGTGGTTCGGGGACCAGTGGACCTTGAGGGGATTCCAGGTGGTCCCCAGCTAAATGATGGAGAGCTGACTTTAACTCTTCAGAGCGTAAAATGAAACCAAACGGACCCGTTCAATGAATCAATCGATCAATCAATAGTAAAGGGTACATTTTATAGGCATTTTATACCGGCCACTCTACCGCTGAGCCACTGCTGTCCAAGGTTACCAACTCTCCATCATTTAGCATGGGGACCACCTTGAACCGCCTCAAGGACCACTGGTGGTCCGCGGACCACTGGTTGAGAAGCACTGGTGTAAACCTACACTGATTATATTGGGTTCACCTGCTCATTAGCATATATAGCCTGCTCCTCCAAATAGTCGGTAGTGAGTCACGTTTCCGCAACGCAATACGTGCAGGATGCACACGGGGTCGAGAGAGGTTCAGTTGTTGGGCCCTGCTTTTAGAACGCAGTCATATCCATATTTATTTCTCAAATCTGATCTTCAGGACCGACTTGTACGACTGTTCACACTGACTCGGTGGAGGCAGATGGTCGGCCACAATAGAGTCGGTTTCTGCTCGACGTTTCCCCCAGTTATCGTTTTGTTTTTCCATCACGAATACCCCTCGCACTCGTGGATCAAAGATCAATTATCACGCTCTAATTATCGCGTCAGTGGGCGCTTTGCCCACTGACGTAATAGTGACGTGATATGTCACTATTAGATATGTGACGTGGGTGATTGGAACGTTCAGACTGAGTCGTATAATCGTATATTCAGAAATCCGATTTCAATCACGTTTCAAACCGACTGTGTCTCAAGTCGGAGTTGTAAAACAAGCAGAATTGAGGAGGTGCTTAAGGCCTAAGGCACTGCACAGTCGTAGCCACGATGCAGGACATTTATTTGACAGAAACCAACGTTTCGACCTGTGAGGTCTTCTTCAGGGAATGAAGACTTCTTTTTCAAGTCGGAATTGTAGAAATCGGATTCCATGTGACTTTGTTTTCCTCACAATAATTGTAGTGGGATAAAAGTACAATATTTTCCTCAGAGATGTAGTGGAGCAGATGTAAAAGTAAGTTAAAAAAAATAAGTAAGAAAGTAAAATATACCTCAACATTGTACTTTAGTTACCACTGGCGATAAAAGGGACAAACAAATCCTATTCTGGGTGTATATCATTAAATTACGAAAGGCTGCGAGCAAACAGTAATTTACGAGCGACAAATGAGTTTGAGAGAGGCAAAAGTACGGTTACATAAACGAGAGGAGATGAAATAATGATTTACTGCACCCTCTTGCAGCGGCTGTGTGTGTGTGTGTGTGTGTGTGTGTGTGTGTGTGTGTGTGTGTGTGTGTGTGTGTGTGTGTGTGTGTGTGTGTGTGTGACTGCCGCATCCGTGCCATCCGAGACGGCCTCAATTCAACAGGCTGAAAGTGGTGCCATTTAGACCTGAGGCCGATTCTAAAAAGAAAAGGGCTTCTAAATCAGTTTTCTGAAAAGAAACCATGTTTCTACAGTTTCTACAGTGGTTCTCAAACTATTTCATGTCAAGGAGCCTCAAACTTATATGGAATTGGGCAAACCAACCCCCAACTGAAAACATGTTGCTTCAGGGACCCCCCCAGAAGCAAAGATACCAGTTCAAAACATTCACCGTGAAGATTTGCGCCACGTTTTTGCGATTTCTCAATAGATGAAGAATAACACAATGCTTAAAACACCAAAAGGGGTTCCTAATTGAGGATGATGGTGATCGCGCAACCTTTTAGTAAAAGTACAGTGTGACTTAGGCCACAATAGGCATTTTTTAGGCCAGTCAATGGTTTTATGACCTAGTCAGGAGTAAGTCTGACTAGTAAGTACTGTACATTGACCTAAGTCTAAGGTTTATATTATGCAACAACTGCACGAAACACACAGAGAAGGCTTTGTTGCATGCATGTACCAATGCATGCATGTACCAATGCATGCATGTACCAATGCATGCATGTACCAATGCATGCATGTACTGTACCAATGCATGCATGCACCAATACATGCATTGGTACAGTACATGCATGCATTGGTACATGCATGCAATGGTACATGCATGCATGTACCAATGCATGCATGTACCACTACCAATGCCAATTCAACACTGCAGAAATTATGTACATTGAATGACCACTTTCCACACACTCTATTTCTCTCTCTCACACACACACACGCATGCATGCATGCATGCACACACGTACACACAAATCAATTCTGCAGATGGGCTCTTTGGCCTCTATTAATAGCAATCTCCATAAATACCTCCATGATGTGCAAACACTCTCCCCCCCCCGCCCTGGCCCAAGCGAGCCCGGGTCAGTTTACGGTGACCTTGGCAGTAAAGACTGCCACCTACTGAGAGAGAGAGAGAGAGAGAGAGAGAGAGAGAGATGGAGTAATAAGAGACAGAGGGGGGAGGGGGAGGTAGGGGTAGACAGGGTGGGAGGTTGGGGGAGGCATGTGAGAGATCACATTCTATGAGAGTAATGCATTTACAATGGAGGGTAGGAGTGCATTAACCACTTTGCGTGCGCCAGAACATTTTCTCCGTATTCTGTGTGCGATCAATTGTGCATGTCTCTCTCTCTCTCTCTCTCTCTCTCTCTCTCTAGCTGATGTTAATTAAGTGCCGCACTTGAAATTCTGGTGTAGCACCCCGTCTAGAAACTTCTGCAGGGTTGGGCTTCAGGATCCAGCATTCACTGCCTTATAGGAGAACAGACTCTACCATACCGTTGCATAGAAGAAGCTGAGTTTGATCTGTCAGGGCGATGTTGGGGGTCCATATACCGATCAGGGCCCTTTCCCCAATGCACGTGTGTACTGAGTGTCTGTACTGAGTCACAGAACAAGCATTTACTGTGATAAACCCCATTAGAGTGCATCAATACAACACTATAAACTCCCAAAGCAGACCGGGTCAGGGTCAAGCGTGAGGGGGGGGGGGGGGGGGGTGGAACGGTATCGATCGAGACCGACCCGACCGGGGGAACGCAACGAGAGAGAGAGAGAGAGAGAGAGAGAGAGAGAGAGATGGGAGGGTGAGGAGGGTAGGGAGGGAGGAAATCTGTCACGTTCATGAAAGTTTAATTTTTCTGAATCTTGTATTGGATTGTATCAGCGAATCTCCACTATTTATTTTCCCACTCACGTTTGAAAATGCATGAATGTTTTTCAAAATACATGTTTTAAACAAGAGAGAGAAACTCTGCTCGTACCAACATCTGCGACCACGACTTTTCAAAATAAAAGGCGCTAGAGTGCCCTGCATATGAGGAAGATTTTACTGTGAAAAGGCGCTGCCTTCCATTACTACCTCACGTTACCTCGTCTGATCTCTTTAAAACGGTTAATATTCCAAACGAGATGCTTTGGTTGAGTCAGAAATGAGGACAGAATATCGGCGTTCTGATCAAAGCCATGGACAGTGACGTAGATTCAGAGAGAATAGACCGTTTTGTCGGCCCGTAAACAAGGAAATTAACGGCTTCACACATGCGTGAAACATGACGCTGAGCGCTGCACAGGCCATTTAACGGCCCTGTCAACAAAATAGATTTTAGCGATCCGGTTTTATGTCAATAAAAAAAGACCCTAAACCATACATGGGCAACTGGCCATTACCAGTAATATGCCTTAAAGGCGATAAAGCGACCGATGGGGCAGACTCTACCGGAATAATGTCAAGAATGGGTCAAATTAATTCAGTAATGAATTAATTAAATATCAATTAAACTCTACTGTCTCAGTGATATTGTCAGGGAGTTGTCTTTGTGTCGACTGTAAATAAACTGTCTCGGAAATTTGATGCATTTGAAATTAAATACAAATGTTACTTTTCAGGATTCCAATTAAAAGAAATTGCTAAAAAATATTCAGCATTTAAATTCAAATATAGCAAAAATAGCTGATCTATAAGATCAAAAAGCGTCGCGCCGCGACACGTTTTGAGCTTGTAGATCGTATATATTTTTGCTACGACAGTCATATGCAGTGTGGCCCTCTGGAGTGAGTGTGTAAATATAGTGGCCCTCTGGAGTGAGTGTGTAAATATAATGGCCCTCTGGAGTGAGTGTGTAAATATAGTGGCCCTCTGGAGTCAGTGTGTAAATATAATGGCCCTCTGGAGTGAGTGTGTAACTAGAAAAAGTGCCCTTCTGGGCACAGGTCTCCACCAGGATAGGAATGTAGGACATTGCAGCTTGCCTTCATCTGGTGGTTGGATAAAAGGGCAACAAAAGTAAACTAGGGAGTTGGCATACAAAGTTATCCACAGATCCGTGCAGTTAGAGGTAAAAACACTTTTCGGCCAGTTATAGCGCCACCTTGAGGCTGAGTAGAAATTGTTCATGTGGCATTTCATTCACCCACATGGCATTCATGTGGGTGCACAATTTCACGGAAATCACGCGATGTGTTCATGATTTGCAGCATTTTGTTTGAAACTGAGCACTCCTGTGAACTTTGGAAGCCAATCTTAACCAATCAGGATGGAGTCTGAGAAATCTGAAAGAGCGGTTTCGTTGAATGGCTCTAGAGAGACTGTGTACCAATTTGTTTTGCACAAAGCGGCCTCCTGGTGGCGCTATAACAGGCCGTTCTGGAAAGTTTGGGGCAGAGGTTCATCGTTGGCATCCAGGGAGTGTGTGTGCAAACGTTGGCATCGACCGGGTTAACGGTGGCCGAGATTAGCTGCTCACGGACACACACACGGACGGACGGACACACGGACGGACGGACACACGGACGGACGGACGGAGTGCAAAACATACTCTCCCCCCATGCCTTCGGCCTGGTGGAGACAAATATAGTGTCCCTCTGGAGTGAGTGGAACTATAGGGGCCCTCTGGAGTGAGTGTGGAACTATAGTGGCCCTCTGGAGTGTGTGTGTAAATGTAGTGTCCCTCTGGAGTGAGTGTGTAAATATAATGGCCCTCTCCATCATCACAGTTGCCCATCCCTGCCCTAAGACATCCTCCCATGTCCTGGCACCTCTACGGGTGTAATTATAAATAAGTGTGGAGAGACGTCTGGAGCACTTAAGCTTTTTAAATGGGGTTCAACGACGCATTGGAGCGCCGACGACATCAATGGCTGTGCCTCGGGAAGAGAGACGGACGACGGGCGACAAAAACCCAAGTAATTCCAATGAAAAATGTGAAAACCATGACATGATCATTTGTCATATTAACCCATTGATGCCTGGTACAACCTATACGTTGTTCTACCCTTGATGCCGGCGCACTCTCTGTGTCTCATCAGCTATTGCTATACATGTAGCAACATAACTATTTAAAAAATAAAATAATCCAAATTTGAAGGTTTTCAGAAACCTTAGGTCAGGCCCTAGAAGGCGTTTCCAGATTCGGCCTCATGGCATCAATGGGTTAAAAGGCCGGTATAGGCTAGCGCTGCTGCTGATGGATTTGGCACGGCGGCCGCACAGAGGCGCCGTCATTACATGAAACTGACACTTGACAAGTTATTTCAGACGAGACTCCAGTGAAATTATTATTGGGTTCGGGCTAACTCAATATGGGGGGGGGGGGGGCATTGGGAGTCGTAAACAGCCTTGTAATTGGAGTTGTAAACGGCTATATAGAGGTCTAGCGGTTTTGTCGCTCTAACTGCCAAATGGAGATTAATGGGAGGAGGCATTGGATTAAAGCTAAATGAAATATCAAGACTGAAAACATTTTTGTTTAGGCCAAGTCCTAATTTGTGAAAAAGCGTGAAAGGAGTCTCTCAACACACTTGTTTTTAAGAAATATGATTATGTTGGGTGGTCCCCAGTTCAAATATGATTATGTTGGGTGGTCCCCTGTTTAAATATGATTTTTTTTTTGGGGGGGGACCAGTTCAAATATGATTATGTTGGGTGGTCCCCAGTTCAAATATGATTACGTTGGGTGGTCCCCAGTTCAAATATGATTATGTTGGGTGGTCCCCAGTTCTAATGTGATTATGTTGGGTGGTCCCCAGTTCAAATGTGATTATGTTGGGTGGTCCCCAGTTCAAATGTGATTATGTTGGGTAGTCCCCAGTTCAAATGTGATTATGTTGGGTGGTCCCCAGTTCAAATATGATTATGTTGGGTGGTCCCCAGTTCAAATGTGATTATGTTGGGTGGTCCCCAGTTCTAATATGATTATGTTGGCTGGTCCCCAGTTTAAAATGTGATTATGTTGGGTGGTCCCCATTTCTAATATGATTATGTTGGGTGGTCCCCAGTTCAAATATGATTATGTTGGGTGGTCCCCAGTTCTAATATGATTATGTTGGGTAGTCCCCAGTTCAAATGTGATTATGTTGGGTGGTCCCCAGTTCAAATATGATTATGTTGGGTGGTCCCCAGTTCAAATGTGATTATGTTGGGTGGTCCCCAGTTCTAATATGATTATGTTGGGTGGTCCCCAGTTCTAATATGATTATGTTGGCTGGTCCCCAGTTCAAATGTGATTATGTTGGGTGGTCCCCAGTTCTAATATGATTATGTTGGGTGGACCCCAGTTCTAATATGATTATGTTGGGTGGACCCCAGTTCAAATATGATTATGTTGGGTGGTCCCCAGTTCTAATATGATTATGTTGGGTGGTCCCCAGTTTAAAATGTGATTATGTTGGGTGGTCCCCAGTTCTAATATGATTATGTTGGGTGGTCCCCAGTTTAAAATGTGATTATGTTGGGTGGTCCCCAGTTCAAATGTGATTATGTTGGGTGGTCCCCAGTTTAAAATGTGATTATGTTGGGTGGTCCCCAGTTTAAAATGTGATTATGTTGGGTGGTCCCCAGTTCTAATATGATTATGTTGGGTGGTCCCCAGTTCAAATGTGATTATGTTGTGGGGTCTGGGCCTGAACAGGTTGAGAACCACTGGCCTATGGTCAGTATGGTGCGTACCACATAAACAGGCTCAAATGCAGCAGACAATCTTTGCCGTGTGTCGCTCTCTGACGGTCTCTCCCAGTTGTTCTTGACGTGTGTGTGTGTGTGGCAGAAAGTCTTCATCGCAGTCTTGACTCTTCATCCTCATATGATGCCAGTTCTAAATATATAAAAAATAAATTACCATTTACTATTACCTTGTGTAATCTAATGCATACACATTTTGCCAAAAAAAGAGTGGGGTGGGGGAAGGCTATCTGACATCATCGTCATCATCATCATACACTGTATAATGATGATATACACACGGTGACACGCTAAACAATGTACAATCATGATGTACATGAATGTGATTACCATGCAAGCTTCATACGTCAAAGAAATGTCATACAGATTATTATATAAATACGCTACTGTTAGCTTCACTCCCCGTCCCCCCCTCCGATCGCTTGTAGCAGGCCCAGGTCATCACAGCCACGCTGGAGCGAACGTTACTCTTCAGATCAGATCGCCTATAAGGCACGCTACAATATAAAATCTTTCTGTCCTGTCCTCCACTCCACATCCGACCGATCGACACCACCACCACCACCACTACAATAAGATTACCTCAAAACATTCCGGGTTGATCCGTCTTCTTCAATGGTTTCCCGGTACGGCTAATCGGAGGACGGTGGGGAGACAATGAAAAAAGAGAGGGAGGGAGACAGCAGCCGGGCTGCCACCGGGCTAGCTAGTGGCTGGGAGATGGCCGATGGCTGGCTGAAGGGCCTCACACACCTTCTACGAACGCCGCGCGTCAAAACAGCCGCCTCCGTTATTTTCAATGAACCTATCCCACACCGGCGGCGTCCGACGCGCGTTCACACCTCGCCTGACGCTCCGATACGCCACTGTTCTATTTTCCAGGCGTTGCCGCGCGGCAACGCCTGTGCAGCGTCACTGCGCACCCGGTGTTTGTTGGGCTTGTGTGTGATGCGGCCAGCTCAGGGTCCCTTCTCCGCGGCTCGGGTTCTAAGCCCAGCAACCGGTCGCAGCCACCGGGCTGGTGGGGCTGGGACTGGAGAAGGCGACTGGGACACGTATGGATCAATACTACTGCCACAAAAACTCGCTCAAATAAATATTACTGCTTTCAACTTTTTTTTCCGTTACTGCTAGAAAATCGCTCGGGAGGGACGGCAAACCAGCTAAACAGAAAACTATGAAGGCTCTCTCTCTGCTCCCACCGTTTACTGGGTGGTTGGATCAGCTTCCAATGGCAAAACATACACGTGTGTCACGTGAGACGTGATTTCTGGGTATTGTAGTTGAAACTTATGCTCAATACTCTATATAGAGCTGTGGACCGAATTCATCTAAACATAATAGTACAAAACGAGAACGACGCGAAATCACGTCGTAGTCAGTAAAGCCTAATTAATCACGCGACACGTTTTCACGTGGTAATCTGGCAGAGGGTTTTAAGCAGGGACCGGTAGAACAACAAGACAAGTCACTTCAAAAAGCCTTTGAGCACAACATCTAGAAAGGAAATCTGAGCCCAGCTGTGTTTCATCTGGGAAGCTGTTTCAGTCCAGCTGTTTTGCAGTCCAGCTGTTTTCCAGTCCAGCTGTTTTTCCAATCGAGCAGTTTTTCAGAACCAGACAATTTTCAGCCTATAGTCAAGCTGTTTTCCCAGTCAAACTGTTTTCAGTCCAGCTGTTTTTCCATTTCATCCGTGTTTCACTTCACTTGTGTTTCAGTTGGTAACCGGAAAGCTCACCGCAAAACACTCTATTCCTGTATTCAATTACAGAGGTTAAGGTTAGGAACAAGGTTTAGGCATAGTTTTAGTGAGGCTATGTTTAGGAATAAGGTTAGGTTTATGCATAGTTTGACTGAGGTTAAGGTTAGGACTAAGGTTGGGTTTAGGCATAGTGTTAGTGAGGTTAAGGTTAGGAATAAGGTTGGGTTTAGGCATAGTTTTAGTGAGGCTATGTTTAGGAATAAGGTTAGGTTTATGCATAGTTTGACTGAGGTTAAGGTTAGGAATAAGATTGGGTTTAGGCATAGTTTTACTGAGGTTAAGGTTAGGAATAAGGTTGGGTTTAGGCATCGTTTTACTGAGGTTAAGGTTAGGAATAAGGATGGGTTTAGGCTTAGTTTTAGTGAGGTTAAGGTTAGGAATAAGGTTGGGTTTAGGCATAGTTTGACTGAGGTTAAGGTTAGGAATAAGGTTGGGTTTAGGCATAGTTTGACTGAGGTTAAGGTTAGGAATAAGGTTGGGTTTAGGCATAGTTTTAGTGAGGTTAAGGTTAGGAATAAGGTTGGGTTTAGGCATAGTTTGACTGAGGTTAAGGTTAGGACATAGTCATTTGCTTCTCCTCAAAGTATAGAACAATTTGAGAAATTCATGAGGACCATTTTCCTGGTTCTCAGTTCTCACAAGAAAAAAATAAGAATGTAATTGTTTTAAAGATTAGGAACAGATTTCGGTTGGGGTTAGTGTTAGTGTTGGGACTAGACATTTGGGTTAGGGGTTATAATTAGAGTTAAACATGATTTATACTTGCGTGCCAGTGTTGTGCACCAAAATAATAGCTGATTTGCAAGGCTGATTTGCAGATCTAAAAGCTCACAACGTGACACATTGTTTGAAATAATACAACATGCTGAAATAGATGCCGTTGGCTTTGAACCCCGTGCCAACGTGATGTGGTATGGCAGAGGGTTGCCCAAGCATGCGCCACTTTGCGCCAGGAATATAATATGTGATCTAATGCTGGAGAGCGCGAACAGCAGCATGGCGTCATGCCACCTTGTAGGCATCGTCGGAAATGTTGACTATAAAAAAACTGCTTTAATCACATTACATCTGAGACCAAAGATTTGCACACATTTTCACGATTTTTGAAAAATAGCTCATAGCTACTCAGGTAGAAGAGCGTATCACTGCATGTCTGGCTGACATGTCACAGTGGATGTCTTCTCACCACCTCAAGCTGAACTCTAACAAGACTGAGCTTCTCTTCTTCCCAGCTAAGTCCTGCCCCGTCATGCGGGAGCTAACTATTTCCGTATAGACACTGGTCTTCAACCAGCCAAAATTCTCACGTCTCCCCCAGGGGGGCAGTCAGCCAGATATTTCGTGAAGCCTCATTTGAAATCGGTAGTTCATATAATGGCCTGTTGTGGCGCTGGACTGGACCCAAAAAGCCCCATAGCTCCATAGAGGCCCATGTATTTTGGCCCAACTTCACCTAGACTGTATTACCTTAATAAACATGGTCATGAATACTTTCTTCTTCCAGTCACTAGTTTAAAGTCTCATTTCTAATGTCATAATATTCTTTTTGGAAAATTATGGTCCCATTAATTAAAAAAATGACCATAAAGAAAAAAAAACATTGCGTATGTTCTGAGGGGCGTGGCTACCGTTACAGTCTATGATCGGGATTCCCCTCCCACTCGAGTCAAAATAAAAACCAACGGAGAAGAAGGGGGGAAGTCCCGCCTCGTTGTCTGGGCGGCCAATGGCCAGCTGGTCCAAAACGGAGCCAGCCAATGGCCAGCTGGTACCAAACGGATCTAGAAAGATGGCGACTTACATCAGGAATTACCATATTATTACAGGCTTCATTTTACGTTCATGTTAGACCCGGCGAACGCTTTGTCCATATTTTTTACAGTCTATGGTCTCCCCCTTCTCCGCTCCCCTCCATTGGCTCCCGGTCTCTGCCCGCACAAAGTACCAAACTCTGATGCTAGCCTTCAAAGCAACCAAAGGTATGGCACCTCCATATCCTGCATGTCTGAATTCTGATCACATCCTACAAAACCTCCCGCTCAATCAGATCAGGCTGGACTTCACTAAAATCGCCGGGACAACACTCCACACGTCCACAAACTCTTCTCCCTTCTGGCTCCAAAACTATGGAATGCACTTTTCATTGTAATCAGAACTAGTGCAGACTCACTCCCAATCGTCTGCCGTAGTCTGAAAAACCACCTCTTCAGACACCCTCTTAGGGCCGATTCCTACTATTTTAAAAATATATTTTTTATCCCACGATTTTGTAACCCATTTTTCACCCCTGTGTCTACACACCCTCCACCAACCTAGTCCCCATATATGGGGGACAAGGGGAGAGCAACGGACTTGAACTCATGCTTCCTTCATGCCTGAGTGTCCAAGTTGCTCCTTTACACCTGACAGGGGGGAGTTTCCCTGGTTGGACCTTGGACGTAGTGCGTGGAAGGAACACGTTATTCCAACCAGTTCCTTTCCCCTCCATCGGGCGCCCCGGCTGGCCAGGGGGAGGCAGTTTAGTGACCAGGATTACTGCATGTTTTTTGTGAGTAAATGGTAAATGGTAGTGGTGTCAAAAAATATCGATATGAATCGATAATCGATTTTAACATTAACGATGCGACTACATCGATGCACGTGTGTCTGGATCTGTCAAAATAGCGTCTGCATCGGACGTTGGTTCGATCCTAAAGCTGCGAATCGATATAATTCAACTAACTGCGGAAAAAAACACAGAATGTGCATTGCGACGGGTAGATAACTTGTAGATCTGCTACTTCCAGCACAGGACGGGCGCATGCTTATGATGACGCTCTATATGCATCAGCAGCCAGCGACAACAGACGAGCACTATAGCAGCATAAACCACTCCTCGTCAGACGGAATACACACGCAGATACGAGTCACGACACAACTTTATTGCACATCTGTGCTTTGCCTTTCATCCACGCTTCTATAGCCTTTTAAATCTCATTTCCCATCCACCGGCACAGGCAGCTTCCACCCGATCTGGATGGTGGTGTTGTTTCTGACGAGGGTAGCAATAGTTTAACTCTGGTCCATATCGTTAGAAGGAGTTAGAAGGAGTCCTCCTTAACTCTATGGTCCATCCGTTCCCCAACCCTCACACTCGATGCTGCGTTTACACGGGCAGACACAAAGACGAATGGGAATATCATTTGGAGCAGGCCGAGCAGCTACTGTACACGTCTGTTTGCATCGACAGTATGACTATCGTTGCGTCTGCCCATGTTTAATGGTCAGGGTTTCACTGTCCACAGCAGGCAGACCTGTCAAAACAATGCACTTCCCAAAACTCAGATATGCCACCACCTATAAGTTCAAACCCACCTCTAGAATGTCTTTCCCCAGCTATCTCATTCCACTTTCATTTATTTTATTCCACAGTCTTAGTTTTTCTCTTATAAAGTTGTTTTTATTAGTTTTCTAATGTTCCCCTTGAAAAGCGTCTTTAAGTATTCAGAGAAGCATTATATAAATAATATCACTATTATTGTTACTACTTTTTTAATTGCCTATGCTTATGTAGTCACTATTCATTCATTGATTCACTCGTATCCAAATCCATTTGAAAAAAAGCTCACTGATCAGGTCAAATAGGCCTATTGATATGCGATTAAAATGTGATTAATTGAGATTAATTAATCACAAATCCTCCAATTAATTAGATGTTTTTTTTTATGAAGTCCCAACCCATTCTTTATAGATCTAGCTTCAAATAAAAAATCGAAAAAAGGTTAAATGTGTCAGATCGCAGCGTATCATATCGTATCGCATCGCATCGAATCGCATCGAATCGCCTCAAATTCCACAAAATCGAAATCGCATCGAATTCCATTTCGAATTGAATTCGAATCGTTCTGGGTATAAATGTATCGTCTCTGAATCGCATCGTAGCCCATGCATATCGATACGTATCGAATCGTCTTGTAAAGGAGAGATGCACACCCCTAGTAAATGGTGCATTTATATAGCGCCTTTATCCAAGGCGCTTTACATAGATTGTGCATTACAGTGCATTACATTCACCCATTCACACACACATTCATACACCGATTGCGGCGGAAGCCATGCAAGGTACCAACCAGCACATTGGGAGCAATTAGGGGTTCAGTGTCTTGCCCAAGGACACTTCGACATGTAGACAGGAGGAGCCGGGATTCGAACCGCCGACCCATGGATCATTGGACGACCTGCTCTACCTCTTGACTTGCTCTACCTCTTGAGCCACAGTCGCCCCATATGTGAGGGTACATACCCTAGGGGACACGGGGAGAACATGCAAACTCCACACATAAAGGCCCTTTCGCCAACCCAATCGGCCGTTAGCCCGTAGCACTTGCCGTAGCACTTGCCCTAGCCTCGACGACCTTACAGGCGTATGCATAGGCTCAACTTGTGTAACTTAGAAAGCATTTTATGTAGACATAGCAGCACTCTATAGTGTATACTCTGTGAGGTCTGTGTGGTCATCAACAGGCGGGACACGGTATTGCAGCACTTCAAAAACGCTGGTTTATTTTCAATCCCATAAATCATAGCAGTATTTCATACAAATTATTCACAAACACTTAGAAAACCCCACGTGGGTTTTCTGGTATTTATATTCCAATACAGTAGGGTTGTTTGTCAGGCTTCTTCCACAGCCTGGAGGTGGACGAGAAAGAGAATATTAGTTTCAACTCAGGTTATATAGTCTCTTGTCGTCCTTCTCCTCACTGGAGAACTCTTTATAATAAGAAACAATAATAATAATAATAGATGACGGCGGAGTCTTGCTTCGTGACGTCGTCAGTATTTAGCCTTTACTGTAGAGGATCTTCTCCCATAGCGGGGGTTCAGCTCCAAAAGAGCGCAAGTCTTCAAGCCGATCCTGCGTCTATAATGAGTGTCTGTTTGCTAGACAGGCCTCAATGCAATGTCTCAGAATTATATAAAGAATAATAAGTTTCTCTCCGACCTTATTGTCTGTAGTTTCCTCGTCCTCGTCGCTGTGGCGGGGTAGCCTCCTTCCCGCAGCACGGTCCGTGGAAACTGGACTCCTCTTCTGATTATCTGTGGTTCTCAATATTATATAAAGAATTAATATGTTTCTTCCCGACCTCACAGTCTGTAGTTCTCACGTCGCCGTCTGTGGCGGGGCTGGCTTCTTCCCGTAGCCCGATACGTGAGAGCTGGAACTCAGTGTTATAGAAAGAATTAGAGGTTTCTTTCCGACCTCACAGTCTGTAGTTCTCACGTCGCCGTCTGTGGCGGGGCTGGCTTCTTCCCGTAGCCCGATACGTGAGAACTGGAACTCAATGTTATAGAAAGACTTAATATGTTTCTTTCCAACCTCAATCTCTGTGGTTCTCACGTCGCCGTCGCGGGCGGGGCTGGCTTCGTCCCTGAGCCCTATACATGAGAACCGGAACGCCTGTTCCTACATTTCCTCGATACGGTCCCGCGGATTCTGTCCCTGGGACATAACCCTGGACCGATCCTGCATGTCCTTCATCCAGTCCCGTGGGTTGTGTCCCTCGGACATAACCCCGGACGGGTCCTATAAAGCCTGTGACGAGAGGAGAGTGACAGTTTAAGACATGCAGAGCCATACACATGAGCGTGCGTGTTTGGTGGAAGTGTGTGTGTGTCTGCTTACCCCCCGACGGCGTGCTTGTGCGTGCCTCCTTGAGCGTGTGTGAACCAGCTGCTGTCAGACGCACTACTCAGTCTCCCTTTTATCTGACGGGTGTGGCCGCTTGCTGATTTGGGTGCGGTCCGTCAATCAGCTCAATCTGGCGGAGGAGGGCGTTCCTAACGGCCCCGAGGCGTCTTCTGTCTGACAGCGTGCCTGGTTGCCCTGGCAACGCACTTACCATCGCGGGGGTCGCTCACCAGACCCCACACACTCCCCCCCTAAGATCCTTGCCGAGGCGAGGAGCTTTATCTTCTTCCTCTTCCTCTTCTTCTTCTTCCTCATGCATTCCCTCACTGGGTCCTCTCTCCCTGGGTCCTCTCGTTGGGTTCTCTCTCTGGGTCCTCTCACTGGGTCCCCTCACCGGGTCCTCTCACTGGGTCCCCTCACTGGGTCCCCTTGTAAAAAAAAAAAACGGTTGTCGGCCTTCGCTGGTTCACACGGTTGTGGGGCAGGCGTGCACTGCTACTTTCTTCGCGTCGGGGGGCAAGGCTCTCATGCCGTGGTCGACCTGGGCTGCTCTTCACCAGGGCGTTTTAAGGCTGCTGCTTGATCTCTGGTGGGCGGTGGTTAGGACCTTTGTACCCACATTCTCCACCATATGTGAGGTCTGTGTGGTCATCAACAGGCGGGACACGGTATTGCAGCACTTCAAAAACGCTGGTTTATTTTCAATCCCATAAATCATAGCAGTATTTCATACAAATTATTCACAAACACTTAGAAAACCCCACGTGGGTTTTCTGGTATTTATATTCCAATACAGTAGGGTTGTTTGTCAGGCTTCTTCCACAGCCTGGAGGTGGACGAGAAAGAGAATATTAGTTTCAACTCAGGTTATATAGTCTCTTGTCGTCCTTCTCCTCACTGGAGAACTCTTTATAATAAGAAACAATAATAATAATAATAGATGACGGCGGAGTCTTGCTTCGTGACGTCGTCAGTATTTAGCCTTTACTGTAGAGGATCTTCTCCCATAGCGGGGGTTCAGCTCCAAAAGAGCGCAAGTCTTCAAGCCGATCCTGCGTCTATAATGAGTGTCTGTTTGCTAGACAGGCCTCAATGCAATGTCTCAGAATTATATAAAGAATAATAAGTTTCTCTCCGACCTTATTGTCTGTAGTTTCCTCGTCCTCGTCGCTGTGGCGGGGTAGCCTCCTTCCCGCAGCACGGTCCGTGGAAACTGGACTCCTCTTCTGATTATCTGTGGTTCTCAATATTATATAAAGAATTAATATGTTTCTTCCCGACCTCACAGTCTGTAGTTCTCACGTCGCCGTCTGTGGCGGGGCTGGCTTCTTCCCGTAGCCCGATACGTGAGAGCTGGAACTCAGTGTTATAGAAAGAATTAGAGGTTTCTTTCCGACCTCACAGTCTGTAGTTCTCACGTCGCCGTCTGTGGCGGGGCTGGCTTCTTCCCGTAGCCCGATACGTGAGAACTGGAACTCAATGTTATAGAAAGACTTAATATGTTTCTTTCCAACCTCAATCTCTGTGGTTCTCACGTCGCCGTCGCGGGCGGGGCTGGCTTCGTCCCTGAGCCCTATACATGAGAACCGGAACGCCTGTTCCTACATTTCCTCGATACGGTCCCGCGGATTCTGTCCCTGGGACATAACCCTGGACCGATCCTGCATGTCCTTCATCCAGTCCCGTGGGTTGTGTCCCTCGGACATAACCCCGGACGGGTCCTATAAAGCCTGTGACGAGAGGAGAGTGACAGTTTAAGACATGCAGAGCCATACACATGAGCGTGCGTGTTTGGTGGAAGTGTGTGTGTGTCTGCTTACCCCCCGACGGCGTGCTTGTGCGTGCCTCCTTGAGCGTGTGTGAACCAGCCGCTGTCAGACGCACTACTCAGTCTCCCTTTTATCTGACGGGTGTGGCCGCTTGCTGATTTGGGTGCGGTCCGTCAATCAGCTCAATCTGGCGGAGGAGGGCGTTCCTAACGGCCCCGAGGCGTCTTCTGTCTGACAGCGTGCCTGGTTGCCCTGGCAACGCACTTACCATCGCGGGGGTCGCTCACCAGACCCCACAACTCATAGATATTCCACTATTAGGTCCTTAGTTTACGTATAATTACCATGTTTTTGTTCTTGCTTACTGTAAATCGCTCTGGATTAAGAGCTCTTGTAAATTGTATCAAACGTAGCAGATCTAGAAAAAGCTTGTCTGCTGTTTCTGAACTTGAATCCTGAAAAGTAACAGTCTTGGACATATGAGGTTTCCACACGACAGAAACGATATATCTCGAGTCATGTATGGCATCACATCTCTCCTCTCTACGCCCTTGGTTTTCCTATCTCTCTGCAAATAAAGCAATACACGGCCCACAAATGTTTGTTTTTGTGTGTGAATAAAACATAATTCTGTCCCGTCTTCTTGTTGTCAAGATAACCTTGCACAGAGTTGTTGCTAAACCAAAAAAGAAATAGACCTCCGCCCAATTAGCTCAAAAAGTACACATTTCAGCACCTGCATGATAGACAAGACAAGGACGTTATGGAACTGCAGACAGAAAGATTCAGGCATGCAAACAGGCCCAGGGTGAAAAAGGTGACAGTGTGCCGGGCCAGGCGCTGTGCCGCGAGTAGCATTGCGGCTAGGTGTGTGTGTGTGTGTTCGTACTTTCTCACCAAGGTCTCCTGAGGGTGAACTAGTAATCCTGTGAGCTGCCAGAGGCTTACTGTACTCTTGACTGCTGTTTGTTTGTATATACCGATAATACGTACAGTATGCGTTTACGTGTGTGTGTGTGTGTGTGTGTGTGTGTGTGCAGAAACAGCTTGTTCTGTAGTTTGCTGTCTAAGTCCAGGGGGCTTCAGTTTATTTGTGTGTTTGTTTCTTTCAGCACCTATTGATTATTGATTGACTGTATTGATCGGGCCATATGCCGGCGCATGTCGTTGGCACACAGGTGTCTTTGTCTTGAATCAGGACAATGCAACAAAATTAACATGCGCGCATATCACATCTGTGTGTGTGTGTGTGTGTGTGTGTGTGTGTGTGTGCACACGCGCGCACGTGTGCATGGTCCAAATCATTAACAGGACACCACAGGTAGTGACGAGTGGTGGAAAGTAACTAAGTACATTTACTCAAGTAATGTACTTCGTATTTTCAATGTTCAGAACTTACTCCACTACATGTATTTGAAAACGTTTGATTATTAATTATTTATTAAAGAAAACATACATTAACCGCTTCAGCCCTATATACATTTCGGCCATTTGAAAATAGCAGATCTACAAGCTCACAATGCGTGGGATGCGCCACATTGTGAGTACATTGTGAGTACTTTCCGCTTTTGTGTCTCTACATTGCAGTATTGATTACTATAACTTCAGTAAAAATGAAATGAGTACTTTTCCCCAGTGAGATAAGATCTAAAATGGAAGCACGCACATCTCCGAAAAGGTTGGCAGGTGCTGAACAAAAAATAATTACATACAGAAAGAAGGTAGGATGTCCGCACACCGTTCCTTAAGCTCCCAGTAGTCCCAGTAGTAAGGATAGATTAAAATATGATTCCTGATGAAGACTTGATAGGGTCAAAACGTTGAACCTATCCATTAGGGATGCACCGAAAGGGAAATTCTTGGCCGAAACCGAATACCGAATATAGGAAACAGTTGGCCGAAAACCGAATACCGAATAGCCGAATACAGCTTTGTTGTAAAGCTACCTGATTATGGCAAAAGACATGATTATGGATTTTCATAATCGATTCATCGGGCGATTATTTAAACGATTAATCGGATTATGGCACCTTTTTTGCAATTACCTTTAAAAAAAATGCTTCAAGTTATTGTAGGCATGTTGTAACTAACAATAAAGACAATAAAAATGAATACTCCTTCAAAATTAATATTTTACCCCATTTTTAATAAAAAAAAAAATTCATTGCCATTCCTTGTACTTGTAATGATACTGTAATCTGTAATGTTGACTGTGTATAGCTGACTGTCTTTCTTCCCATTTCTATCTCTGGGACCCCAATTTAGTTTTATTTCTATTGTAAAAATCAATGTAAATTTTGAGAGTGTATTTGGTTCCATTTTTGCACTCTGTTACAGACCCCCACTTGGTTTACTTCCTAACTATCTATAATTTAGCTGGAACTCCCACTATGAGAACCACTGTCCTACACAGTGTGTGGGCATGCACACGCACGCACAAACACGCACAAACACGCACAAACACACACACACACACACACAATAGCATGCTAGCTGATAGGGGAAAACGTTCTTATTTAGCAGCCATATTAGCATGTTCTCTAGGCTCTAGTATCACATATTGCCAAAGTTAAACAGCACTGAACAACTGATCATTGTTAAGCAAAACGTTCACGGACGTTCTGCTTCTGCTTTTGCCCTGCCTGTGCCCACTTCAATGCGCTGCCGAGATTACACACAGGTGGAACAAATTTGAGGAGCTAACGAGCAAGCTACTGCTAGTGTTCGTCGTAGCCTGCCTGCAAACTCACAGATTCAGACATTGGGGAGCATTTTTTGTCATACGACAAAAGAATAGACAGTGGCGGTGCTCACAAATACCATGTTTTGGGACCTGTTGATGAGCTCGCAGATTTCGCGGAGCGCATCGCAGCCACAGCACAGAGCAACTTGACGCTGTGTGTGTGTGTGTAGGTGCATCCCTACTATCCATAATAAACTACTGGGAACTTAGCCCATTCTGTACGGGAATCCCTTTTGCTGTTTTGAGCATTATGTTACACTTTGGCTATTGAAAAATAGCAGATCTACAAACTCATAGCTTGCCTTGTAGGTCTGCTATTTTTGAAAAATTGTGAAAATGTGGCACAAATCTTTGAATATATATTCTTTCAGAACGTTTTGAACTTAAATCTTTGCTTCTGGGGGGTCCCTGGAACAACATATTTTCAGATGGGGGTCGGCGGCCAATTACACATAATTTTTGGGGTCCTTGACATGAATATTGAGCACCACTGATACAGAAACACAAGGTTTTTCAGAAAACTGTCCTGATTTAGAAGACATTTTTAAAATGTCGACGTCAGGGCTAAATGCAGGGTTAAGAACGGTGTGCGGACATCCTATCTTCTTACGTTTCCGCAGTACCACTGCCTAACAACCACGTCCACAATACATCCCTGGCACGCCTCGGTTCAGTCGAGTCAACCATCCCTCGCGCCCTTTTGCACGTGAGGAGGGTTCCACTACATGACTCACAGCGCACGCCACAAGGCCATCGCTGTTTCTGTCTGCCTGCCACGTCTCCCCTCACAGCATGTGTCCCGGTATCGTTGTTGTTGTCATCATGCCGTGCCAAACACCCCGTCTGTCATCGTACCCCTGCGGCGGGAGGCGCGCTATAGACAAACTCTTGCCCCGTCATCGTTTGAAAGTGACAGGTGTTTAAGAAACAACACGAACCGCACCGTGGAAAGCGCGGTTGGGGGGATGGAGAGAGAGAGAGCGAGAGAGCGAGAGCGAGAGTGAGGAAGGCAGAGCGAGGAAAGGACAGGTGAAAGAGGATGATGAGTTGAGTGAAACAGAGTGGTGTGTTTACGTTGTGACAGGGCTCGCCCTCCCAGATAGATAGATAGATAGATAGATAGATAGATAGATAGATAGATAGATAGATAGATAGATAGATCAGTGCTTCATAATAAAGTGTATTACTACGTCTCATCATTAGAAAAACAAGACAAAAATAGTCAACAGTACAAAGCCAAACAAAAAAAAGTGTCCATGGTCAGTGCAAGAAAGCGTGTCATGTGAAGAAAACAGCACAAGATACACTCAGAAATGTCTTAAATGTCTTAAGAGGTCAGAGTCATGACTCATGATCCTCCCAAAGGTCCCCCGACTGATAGGAGACTTTCATATCCCAGCCACAATATATATCTATCTATCTATCTATAAATAAAGTTACTACTACATCGTCACATGAAGGCATCACAAATCACAGATCTACAAGCGTCTCTCAAGTCTCAGCACACCGAAACAAATGAGACAAAGCAAATGCAAGCTGGTGTTGGAATACATAAATGATTGAATGCTGTTCACATTTGGGCCTGTGATATTTGTGATTACGAAGCCTTAAAGCCAAGCTGAAAAATGTATTCCATTCATGATGTTCCAAATGTTCGATGCCAACAACAAATTCTTTGCGGGAACCCCTTTTGGTGTTAGCATTATGTTATGCTTTAGCTATTGAAAAATAGCAGATCTACAAGCTCATAGCGCGCCTAGGTCTGCTATTTTTGGAAAAAAAAGGATGTAGAAGACATTTTCAAAATGGGTTAAATCGTCAATCGCAATTACTTTGTTGTGTGACGATTAATAAATCAGCAACTTAAAAATTGTAGTCGTGGCAGACCACTGCTCCTGATAGATAGGATGGACACACACACACACACACACACACACACACACACACACACACACACACACACACACACACAGTGCACAAGTAAAAGGGGACTCATTATCATTCCGTCTCTGATTTATGGTGAAATCCCACCCTGTCCGTCCAGGGTCAGGGTTTTGGGGTCATCGCCGTAAAGAGATCCATTTTCTCTCCCTCTATTTTTGAACCAGGACTACAAGAACTTGTTTTTCGAGGGATTGTTAGACAGATAAAAACATTGAACCTTATTTGGATAGATAGTGTGTAGAGCGCTGGTTCCTGAACTGGGGGGGGGGTCGGAAGCCCAGATGATTAGCATAAAAACCTTATGACAGGGATGGGCAACTGGCGGCCCCCCACCTTCGCTTAATGCGGCCAGTATATATTTCTTATTTCAGCTGTTAAAAAGTATTCCAAACAACATGCAAACATGACCCGCTTTGATTACTTCAGCCTATAGATCTAAATGAGTAGTATTACAATGTTAGTCCGTCTTATGTCCAATGTATTTGCATTTTGTTCATAAAGTCAACATAACTATAACTAAATGCATTTGAAATTATATAAAAACGGTTACTTTTAAGGATACCAATTCCAAAATAGCCACAAAAAAAAAAAATCAGGATTTAAATTCAAATATAGCAAAAAGAGATCATGGTGGCTCTCCCTAGTGATGTCACTGTGTAGGTGCCACTCACTTTGGAGACAGGTACACAGTATGAAGGTTACTGAAGGTCACTGGTGCATTTGACCGTCTTTATTTCAGGCTCGTTTGCATAGACCTGGCTGCCTGTTTCTCTCTCTCTCCCTCTCGCAAACCCTGGAGGCAGAGTGATTCACAGTGGACTGAACTCTGTGTGTAGTACCGAGGAGGGTTCATTTGAATAATCTACCGCCTGCTGAGCAGCGGTCACACTCACAGCATGCTGCGCATAAACACACCTGACACACAACAACACCCACAGGGGTCAACAGCGCGCGCACACACAACACACACCACACACACACACACACACACACACACACACACACACACACACACACACACACACACACACACACACACACACACACACACACACACACACACACACACACACACACACACACACACACACACACACACACACACACACACGTTTAAGTCCCTGCAGCGTGGGGGGGCTTTGATCCTCAAAGGGAGTTTGTTGTTCCACAACTTCAGGTCCAGGAAACACGGTCAGAAGACAGTTTCCTGAAAAACCTACCTTTCTATGATAGAAACATAGTTTTTTTTCTTCAGAAAACGGTTCTGTTCTCATTCTCTTCTCGGTGATCAGAGCAGTAGAAGGAGAACTTTCTCATGCATGTTTGTTGGAAAATTGGATGCTACCAGATCACAGTTGTTCCCCCTAGTTTGTATATATGGCTCTCAGTGTAGGAGTGTGAGCGCACACGCACGCGCACACACACAGTCTTGAGCCCGTATGCACATATGTATGGAAGTACGGCACGTGCACACACTCCCCTATGGCGACACATACATTAATGCCGCTTATTTAAGTGTTATGATTAATAATGAATAGGCTTTACACCCTCGGCTAAACTTACGCAGCCCTAAATGTGAGTGTGTATGTTTGAAATGGCCTTGTTCCTCTGAGGATGTCTCTGATGAGTTATGTTTTAAGCATGCATGCATTCTGCCTTCCCATAGTTCAACACGCGGACACTCCAAGCCCAGTAGGAACTCACATATACTGATGAGGACACCCACACATAATATATATATATATATCGTTGCTGTCAGGCAGATTCAAACTTTTTGCAGTAAATCTTTTTCGTAAATTAACGCCCTACTTGATCACTACAACGTCACGCAAAAAGCATCAAAAGTAGCAGGTCTACAAGCGGCGTGAAGCGGCACGTTTTGAGCTTGTAGATCCGCTACTTACTCAATGTTTTCTTTGGAATTCTGAAAAGAAACGTTTTTTTTTGGGGTGTTATGAAGTTTGAACCCCATGCTGGCCACAGAGACGATATATCATTTAAAAGTGCCTCAAAAAGTTTATCCTTATTAATTCCACCAGAACTTCAAAGCCGTTCAGAGAGAACAGCTTTCGTTAGAAGGTTGAGACGTTCTTTGAGTTTGGAGTATGATGAAATATTTCAGCAATGTTTTACTTCACTTATGGACTGGTGTATTACCCAAATCACTAGAACAGCCTCTCTCTTTGAACCACTTCTGAAACTGTGGTAGTCCACACTGGAGATATTGAGAAATGAGATATGTATTTCCCCCGTAATTAACTAGGGCTGTGAATCTCCTGCTATCTCACGATTCGATTCAGATTCTTGGGCTCGCAATTTGATTAACTATAGACCTGTACGTGCACGTCGGCCACCGGCTTAGTTGAGAACTTTGCAACTTGGGAACCTAATAATACCCGTTGTCAACTTGTCACAGCACCCGTTTTAACTATCCGTCTGTGTGTGTCCCACATGGAGATCTCTGTATCTGTCTGTCTGTGTCCCACATGGAGATCTCCGTATCTGTCTGTCTGTCTGTGTCCCACATGGAGATCTCTGTATCTGCCTGTCTGTCTGTGTCCCACATGGAGATCTCTGTATCCGTCTGTCTGCCTGTGTCTGTCTGAAGAGTGCAAACTGACTGTGAAAAGTGGCATGGTTGAGTTATCAATTTGCAGGTGTGGGGTTGCCATGGCAATCAATTGGCTGAGGCAGAGGCTGGACATTGCACAGGTGAGAGGATTTAGGCTGATTAGGCCCACTGACCAGAGCCTGGCCAGAGCCTTTTGTGGTGGTTAAAGGAAAGGAAAGGTACTATGTTTACCCAGGGTAACTGGACTAAGCTCAATAACTTGTTTACAGCCAGGCCCTGCTCATAGAACATTTCATGGTAGGGGTTCAATGCCTTGTTCAAGGGCACTTCAGCGATGGTAATTTTAACGTGCCGGTCCGGGGATACGAACTAGCGACCTTCACGATATCAAGACCGCTCCGTAAACCGTTCGGCCACCACTGCCCCTCTGGAGAACTGTGGGTCCGACCGACTCGATACGGCAGCATGCCACTATGAGCTTGTAGATCTGCTATTTTTCAATAGCTAAATTATAACATAATGTTTAAAACACCAAAATGCTTTAATCCATGCTCTATCGTCCAGCCCTGGTCTGTCTGTACATTTCCAGAATGACAGGAATGCAGTGCATGCAGTGTGGGGACGACACCGCACCGCGCCGCGCCGACACAAACCACCAAAGACACACTTTATGAAGCGTGACCGCCGGGGACCGCCACCGAGCACTTCCAAAACGTGTCCAAACTAAAAAGTGAGACACCGCCGTAAAAAAGTAATGCAGCCTGAAAGCCCCTCGTGAAAAGCATGAACCTGCTTCCATAGAGCAGACGTGCCCTCTGTTGTTGTGCAGGACACACACACACACACACACACACACACACACACAGCTTCTCTTGTGTGCATGTGTGAATTAACCTTTTGACTCAGTCTGTCAGACAAGAGTCAAAAGGTTATATTTTTGTAGGCATCCGCAGAAACGTGACTTTTGCGTACGCCCGAGCCATACTGATTTGTTCATATCGGTCTGCCAATTTGGCCCGTCAAAGAGATATGTGCATAATACTAAACCAGCTGTTGCCAACTTAGTATGCTGGTCAAACAGAGGGTTTGTTGTCTCACTGGAAACACTCTGCTACACCATAGTGGGTCTCAGAGTGTGGGTTCCAAATGGACCTGTACGGGTGTGTAACCAAAACGATGTGTAACCAAGTCAGGGTCCATTTGGTTATCGGGGTCCTTGAAATTAAAATCACACCCGTGTGAACTGAGTGGTGCAACTCCCCCCTCCTCTCCTCTCTCTCATTAGCAGGCAACAGTGCAGCACTAATGCTATCTCTCTCTCTCTCTGTTTCTGGCACAACATCGCCCCTACTGGTACGGTAGTCATAGTCGTACTGGTGCTCATGAACCAACACATACATAGGCACACACATAGGTGAACACGGACATTGCTGTTCTTTGGAGTGGTTGCACCACTCAAAAAGTTTGATTACCAGGAACAGAGCCTAAATCAGTCTCATCAGTATAGCACATGTGAAGGAAGTCTGGAAGAGGCCTGGTTAGTGGGGCGTATTCCCATTTTTCATAATTCCGACGGCACAAGTGCAATGCAGATACACACATGTACCCACGCACACACATGTGCGCGCTCAAACACAGACACACAACAGTTTAAGCTTCCCGTCTCATCATGCCAACTATAGAGTCACAGCTCTATCTCTCAGGAGGAGAGGATAGGAGAGGAGAGGAGATGAGGGGAGGGGAGGGGAGGGGAGGGGAGGGGAGGGGAGGGGAGGGGAGGCTAATCTCTTCACCCAGCCTCTGGCGCTGAACAGCTCTCTGGCTGACATGATGCAAGGGGGGGGGGGGGGGGGGTCAGCATTCCTCCTCTTATCTCCAGTAGTGGAAAGTAACAGAGTACATGTAGTCAAATACCGTACTCGAGGTACTTTTACTAGTGCTGCACGATTCTTGCTCAAATGTGAATCTCCACAAGAATTGAGATTATACGATTCTCACACAATTCTCATTTTGTTTCCATGGAAACATTTACCGTCTTTAGTCTGTATAGTTGCTGAACAATTATTACATTCAGAATGCTGCATGGTTCTTGCAAAAGAGTTAGAAATAAGATTGCATCATTGCATAGGTGTCTGAATCTAGATCGCAATCTATTTTTGATTAATCATGCAGACTTTTACTTGAGTATTTTCATTCTTTGATGCTTTACTCTAACTTGACACAAATTTGGCCGCAGACCCCCATCTGAAAATGTTTTGTGCCAGGAACCCCCCCCCCCCCATCTGAAAACGTTTAGTGCCAGGGACCCCCCCCATCTGAAAATGTTTTGTGCCAGGGACCCCTCCATCTGAAAACGTTTAGTGCCAGGGACCCCTCCATCTGAAAATGTTTTGTGCCGGGGACCCCACCATCTGAAAATGTTTTGTGCCAGGGACCCCCCCATCTGAAAATGTTTAGTGCCAGGGACCCCTCCATCTGAAAATGTTTAGTGCCAGGGACCCCTCCATCTGAAAATGTTTTGTGCAAGGGACCCCTCCATCTGAAAATGTTTTGTGCAAGGGACCCCTCCATCTGAAAATGTTTTGTGCAAGGGACCCCTCCATCTGAAAATGTTTTGTGCAAGGGACCCCTCCATCTGAAAATGTTTAGTGCCAGGGACCCCCCCATCTGAAAATGTTTAGTGCCAGGGACCCCTCCATCTGAAAATGTTTTGTGCCAGGGACCCCTCCATCTGAAAATGTTTAGTGCCAGGGACCCCTCCATCTGAAAATGTTTTGTGCAAGGGACCCCTCCATCTGAAAATGTTTTGTGCAAGGGACCCCTCCATCTGAAAATGTTTAGTGCCAGGGACCCCCCCATCTGAAAATGTTTAGTGCCAGGGACCCCTCCATCTGAAAATGTTTAGTGCCAGGGACCCCTCCATCTGAAAATGTTTAGTGCAAGGGACCCCTCCATCTGAAAATGTTTAGTGCCAGGGACCCCCCCATCTGAAAATGTTTAGTGCCAGGGACCCCTCCATCTGAAAATGTTTAGTGCCAGGGACCCCTCCATCTGAAAATGTTTTGTGCAAGGGACCCCTCCATCTGAAAATGTTTAGTGCCAGGGACCCCTCCATCTGAAAATGTTTAGTGCCAGGGACCCCTCCATCTGAAAATGTTTTGTGCAAGGGACCCCTCCATCTGAAAATGTTTTGTGCCAGGGACCCCTCCATCTGAAAATGTTTTGTGCCAGGGACCCCTCCATCTGAAAATGTTTAGTGCCAGGGACCCCTCCATCTGAAAATGTTTTGTGCAAGGGACCCCTCCATCTGAAAACGTTTAGTGCCAGGGACCCCACCATCTGAAAATGTTTTGTGCCAGGGACCCCTCCATCTGAAAACGTTTAGTGCCAGGGACCCCTCCATCTGAAAACGTTTAGTGCTAGGGACCCCCCCATCTGAAAACGTTTAGTGCTAGGGACCCCCCCATCTGAAAACGTTTAGTGCTAGGGACCCCCCCATTTGAAAACGTTTAGTGCTAGGGACCCCCCCATCTGAAAACGTTTAGTGCCAGGGACCCCCCCATCTGAAAACGTTTAGTGCCAGGGACCCCCCCATCTGAAAACGTTTAGTGCCAGGGACCGCCCCATCTGAAAACGTTTAGTGCCAGGGACCCCCCCCATCTGAAAACGTTTAGTGCCAGGGACCCCCATCTGAAAACGTTTAGTGCCCGAGAGGCATCCTAACCAGATGCCCGAACCACCTAAGCTGGCTCCTTTCCAGGCGAAGGAGCAGCAGTTCTACTCCGATGCTAATATTAACTACTTTAGCTGGGGACGCCCTGGCTAGAACAACTGGGTGGGGTCCCCGGAACCCCACCTAGATTATTACCTTACTTAGGCTGTTCAAAGTGGCCGATCTGTGCTGTGGGTCGTATAGAAGAGTTTGACACATTTTAAAGTAGTTTGAGTTTATCTCCTCAGGTCAGGATGAACACCCCTTCCTCCTCCCTCTCCCCCCAAACACCTCCACTGTCCCTGCGTGTATTACAGTCGCTGTCGTCGGGAGGAAAACTCGTATCTCCATATTCAAACTTTTTGGTGGCAACACCCTACGTCTACGACGTCAGCCTCTGTAGACATTTTTAAAGCACGGCTCAAGACCCACTTCTACACCCTTGCTTTCAATTGATCTTTTCTTTTTTTTGTGTTATTCATGTCCTCACTGTATTGCATTACTGCTCTTGTTTTTTAATGTTTATGCCTTGCTTTTAATGTTCATGTCATGAAAGGTGCTATACAAATAAAGTTTTATTATTTATTATTATCATACAGACAGCGTCACGAAAGTAGCAGATCTACAAGCTGGAAACGCGGTGCGAAGCGTCGTGTATCCAGCTTGCAGATCTAGCTGCTTTTGCCGTTTTTTTTAACTTGAATCCTGAAAAGCGACAGTTTTGGACACATGAGGTTTCCTCCCGAACAGAGACGATCATGTATGGCGGCTCTCTCTTAAACCTCGGGGCGATTGTCCTCGACACCAGGAGATAAAAATAGTATATATATAAGTATATATGTATGTATGCCCGGCCGGGGGTGTATCGGTTTACTCGCGTGAACTCACGTGAAGACCAAGAATAGTGGAGATTCCAAAACAATAGGAGGAATATTATACGCAAAGCCACCCACGCCTGAGGGTTTCTGTGAAGAGAGAACGAGAGAGAGAGAGGGGCCCCGGCCTCGAGCGTGCCACAAAACATAGCTATGTTTTGAGGTAACCTCTCCGGACAGAAGAATCTGTCAGCACCACTGCCTTAACTCATTTAGACCCGAGAACGATTCTAGAAAAGTCTTCTAAATCCTGACAGTTTTCTGAAAAACCCTATGTTTCTAAGTCAGTAGTTCTCAAACATGTTCATGTCAAGGACCACCAAAAATATATGTAATTGGCCGCCGAGCCCCATCTGAAGAAAACACTTGTTCCAGTGACCACCCAGAGGCAAAGATTTTAGTTAAAAAACGTTCGCTCTGAAAGAATATATTCAAAATATTTCCACCACGTTTTCACGTTTTTTTTAAAATTGCAGACTTACGAGCTCGTAGAGTGCCGCGCTATGAGCTTGTAGATCTGCTATTTTTCAATAGCTAATGCTTAAAACACCAAGAGTTAAACATGTACAGTAGTAAAGTAGTGTAAACATAGAGGGAGGCAGTTTAGAGACCAGGATTACTGCATGTTTTTTGTGAGGGTACCTAGTACCCTAGGGGCCAAGGGGAGAACATACAAACCCAGGGTATGGGCACTGATGACGTGGAGGAAAGAACACGCCCCTCCTCCTTGGGAGTGGTGCAACCACTCCAAGGAACAGAAATGTCCGTCCGTGTTAACCTATGTGACTATGTGACCATGTGTGTGACTATGAGTACCAGTAGGGGGCAAAAACAGAGAGAGAGAGAGAGATAGTGCTGCACTGTTGCCTGCTAATGAGAGAGAGGGGGGGGGGGGGGGGGGGGAGTTGTACCACTCCGTTCACACGGGTGTGATTTTTAAGCAATCCTTTGCTGTAAATTCTGAATGTCGCATGCAGGCCTATATCTCATAATCTTTATACGTACATGTATGCAGACAGTGGCCCATGGCCCAGGGGCCCATCAGGGGCCCATAATTTCTAGATCCACTTATGGGGGGTGGGGGGGCCCTTTTGCATGACGGTGGACCGGGGCCCCATCATTTCTAGATCTGCCTATTGGGGGTGGGGGGGGCCCTTTTGCATGACGCCCCCCCCCCATCAGGGGCCCATCATTTCTAGATCCGCCGATGGGTCGTGCGACGGAGCACAAATGAGGCTTCATACCCTTAGAGTATATATGAATAGAGAAGACACCCGAGTTCTCCTTCCATCCACTTGCATTAAGTTGCTCAAAAGCGCATGAGGCGATTTCACTCCTCCTTCCGTGTAGGAACAGAGTGCATTCTGGGATGGATTGGCCCCAAACACATGAACGCGCTGGTCGTTGACTATCATTGTGCCGTTTGTGCGCGTTCACGTATGAGACATTCGTTCACGTGTCATGGCCCCAAATACATGAACGTGCGCAATGATAGTCAACGGACCAGCGCTGGCTCGAGCTGCAATACCAAATTCGGCCACTATGTCCATTTCGCCTCAGGGTTTCCTCCGGGTGCCGTCTCTATTCACATATACTCTAAGTTCATACCGCAGCGTGGAGCATTGACACTGACTTCCTGTCGGGAGTGCTCCAGAGAGCCAATCAGAGAGCTGGATGTGACCTTCAGCAGTGCTCCAGAGAGCCAATCAGAGAGCTGGATGTGACCTTCAGCAGTGCTGCAAAGCATGTACTCAAGTACTGAACTTAAGTACAATTTATTGTACTTAAGTATTTCCAACTTTTACTTCTTCTCCACTACATCCCAGAGGCAAATATTGTACTTTTTTACTCTACTACGGTTATTACTTAGATACTTACTAGTTACTTAGTACATTTTGATTCTCATTACAAAACATACATTAGCCACTTCATTTCGGGCCATTTGAAAATAGCAAATCTCCAAGCTCACAACCTTCACAGCTCACTATAGCTGTGAGCTTGAAGATCAAAAGATTTGTATACATTTGAGATGGGACAGTCTGTAAAATGAGTACTTTTACTTCTTGCTCGATACATGAGTATTTTCTTATTTAATGAAGCAACGTTTCGGTCCCTCCGGACCTTCTTCACTCAAATGTTTGAATTCCGGAGTAATTCTACCTGTACCAGAGTAATTCTACTATTGTGGTATTGATACATTTCTCCACCAATGACCTTCAGCACACAGCAGAAGCCACACAGTGAGCAGCAGCATGAGTACAACTCAGTCAGTCCACTTCTGAATACTAAACCACTCTGCCACACATTGATCCTTCTCTCTCTCTCTCTCGCTCTATCGCTCTCTCGCTCTCGCTCTCTCGCTTTCGGTCTCGCTCTATCGCTCTCTCACTCTCAAGGTTCAAGGTTCAAGTTTATTTAGTGTCCCCGAAGGGCAAATTGGGTTGCAGCATAGACATTAGACAGTACATTAAACAATGAATGAAACAGTACAAACAAACAAACAGTTCACATACCGGATACCAGAGTACAGAGGTGCACACAACCATTAAAGTGCAGGCGTTTAAAGTGCTATGCGATAAGGTTGGGCGATATGCCAATTTTTTTCAACCGCCCATCGTCTGACAAATATTCGCCGATTAACGATGTATTCGTGTCATGAAAGTAAAGTGAGAACAGCTAACTGCAGGTCGCAAAAAAGCCAGATCTACAAGCTCTCAAGGCGCCGCGTCCTGCCTGTTTTTGCAGCTCCGTTCGCTAGGCGTTGAGAGCTTGTAGATCAGCTGCGCAGCCAGGGTAACTTGCTCCCTTGCCTCCCCGCACCGGTCAGTCGGAGGCTCGCTCGGAGCGGAGCAGCGGAGCCCACAAGCTGCTGATCTACAAGCTCTCAAGGCATCGCGTCCTGCCTTTTTTTGCAGTGCCGTTCGCTACGCGTTGAGAGCTTGTAGATCTGTCTATTGTTGCAGCGCTGGTGTCGGTGTTCGTTCACGTTGTCAATAAAAAGAACTTAGATTACAGGCGGATATGAAGTTCAATCAGTGGGTTGCAGCACCAGTAGGGGCTACACGCTAGCATAATGCTAAGCTAAGCGCTATTATGATCCCCGAGCCTATAGTATACACTAATACTAGTAGACAGTTTTTTATTCCCCCCCCCCCCCCCCCGACTTCACGGGTGAGGCATTGGGATTGTGATGAGACACGAGACAGCAGTGTGCATTCTGTTGTGACTGTATATTATTAAACTGCATGGGTCTGGACTCCGGAGCTTAAACAACATGTAGTCTACAGCCTTCCTCAGCTCCCAGCCTTTACTTTGGCTGGCGGCTGCCGTAAGTGCCGTGCCCCGGTGCCCGATGCTGCTGAGTGCGGGGACTGTGGGAGCATACATTATAACGGAGGAGGTGATTTCCACCCGGCCGCTGTTACTACTTTGCTGGGCCAAATTGATTCACATGTTGCTCACACTTTACAGGTTAATTGGGCTAAATCGTCCCGAGAAATCGCCTAATAAAAATATTCGGCGATTGGATTCGTATATTCGCGATTGACGATGTATTCGTATCGTCACCCAACCCTACTATGCGATAGGTCATAAAAGTGCGTGTGCATAGACATAGGCACGAGATAATACAGTAAAAAGTGAAAGTGCTCATCATAAGGTTATATCCTATAGATCTACCCACAGCAGCATATAGTGTGTGAATAGAGACCGGGACAAAGGAATGTTTGTGCCTGTTTTTTGTGGCACAGGGGGGCTCGCAAGCGAAGGCCGGATGGGAGAAGGATGTACTCTCCGTATAGTGGGTGAGCAGCATCAGATCGGATACACAGGGCTTTGTTAAAGGAGAATTCCGTACTAAAAGGCTTTCTTACCTTTCTTTGTAGTTGTTACGTCCCCACCAAAGAGGTCCAGGTGTTATTTTGTGCAAAAGCTCCTTATTGGCCATTTCCCCTACCATAAGCCCTAAATGAATTGCCTGTAAATTGAATGGGAATTGAATGGGGCTATGGGGTGTTGTGCTAATTTGCTTATTTCCATCGCTCAAAATTATAATTTCTTTGTATATATCCTCTCTTCATAATTTAAATAATATCCCAAGCGGCACACTTTACTACTTCTTTCGATGGAAATAAGCGAACTAGCATAACACCCCATAGCCCCATACAATTCCCATTCAATGCAATGCAATTCATTGAGGGCTTATGGTAGGGAAAATAGCCAATAAGGAGTTTTTGCACAAAAAAAACGCCTGGACCTCTTTGGTGGGGACGTAACAACTACAAAGAAAGGTAAGAAATATAAGAAAGCATTCTAGCATGGAATTCTCCTTTAAGTACCCGTTTCTTAAAGATCTGGTCTAGGCCGTTCATTTTAGCGACGGCAGTAAGGCGGCGGCGGCTGCTGCTGCTTTGCCTCTGAGTGGAGTTGGTCTGTGCTAGTGTGCTTCATTAAACCTCTGGGACACACCACCGGGGTCCATTCACTTCTAAACTGCCTTTCTGAGTGAGCGAGGCAGGCGGGTGAAGCTCTCTCTACCTGCCTTTCTGAGTGAGCGAGGCAGGCGGGTGAACCTCTCTCTACCTGCCTGCCACGGACGGACGGACGGACGGCTATCTGGCTGCCGGTGACTGACTGCCTGTTCCTAATCTTCTGGGAGTTCCGGTGGAGGAGTGGAGGGATATTAATAGTGGTGGCTGCAGAAAATAGAAAATAGACCAGCAATGTTGTAAGCAGCCCGCTCAGTGTCGTCTGAGGACAGTTCTAGAGCAGAGGGTTCTCAAAGTGCGGGTCCCCAAATTATTATTTTGGGGGGGGGGGGGGGGGGGGGGGGATTATTTTAACGGGTTGCCGGGTCCTGTGGGTCACCAGCAAAATGTGTTAATATACTGTAGCATCACAAATCATTTTTAACCGAACATATTTTATACTTACAAAGATAGCCAATCTACAAGATCACAGCCTTGTAATATTTCGTACTTCTCTTCTGGTTGATCCCTACCCGGCAAAACATCGTTTGAGAGGGGGGGCCCGCGGCCAAATACATATAATCAATGTGGGTGTCCTTGAGTTGAAAACGTTTGAGAAACACGACTGCTCTAAGAGAGAGAGAGAGCGAGAGCGAGAGAGCGAGAGCGAGAGCGAGAGAGAGAGAGAGGCATGTCCACTACTCCTATATGCACAACACGGTGGTGTAGGTTAATGGATTCAGAGGGAACGGTGCAGTGATTGTGTGAGTGCTAGACTGTGACAGTGCAGTACTAGACTCTGTAATGGAGTGGACTGTGACAGTGCAGTACTCAGCTCTGTAGTCTGTAATGAAATGGAGAGCACTGCAAGGCCCCGGCATCCTTTAATGTGACAACAACGCGAGACCTCCATTCTCCTGCATCACAGTCAGAGAGGACTGCATTGCCAAGTACTATAGATTTACCCATTAAGGCGTTTAGCTTTGGCCCTCTGTTTGCAAGGACACTCCAGCAGCCTACAGTACACTGCTACTGTATGTTACTATTAAACTTACATGAGACTTCTCTGCCTTACTAAAACCTCACAGATTCCGAGGGGGGATGAAAACATAGGCGCCCTATACCGGAAGAGGAGGGCTGAGGGCGGACCAACATCTCATGTTAAACCCATTCCATTGGGCGCTGGCGTGCCCACCAAAGGCCAAATTCATGTCAGACATGGACAGTTTCACCATACCAGAGGGTATGACCTCAGAATCACATGCTTCAGACATGGACAGTTTCACCATACCAGAGTGTATATGACCTCAGAATCACATGCTGCAGACATGGACAGTTTCACCATACCAGAGTGTATATGACCTCAGAATGACATGCTGCAGACATGGACAGTTTCACCATACCAGAGTGTATATGACCTCAGAATCACATGGTGCAGACATGGACAGTTTCACCATACCAGAGGGTATGACCTCAGAATCACATGCTGCAGACATGGACAGTTTCACCATACCAGAGTGTATATGACCTCAGAATCACATGGTTCAGACATGGACAGTTTCACCATACCAGAGTGTATGACCTCAGAATCACATGCTGCAGACATGGACAGCTTGATTCGTACCAGAGTGTACTGTATGAAATCATAATTCACTAAAAAAGTACCCTCACTAAAAACGCCGGGACAACGCTCCACACGTCCCAAACTCTTCTCCCTTCTGGCTCCAAAACTGTGGAATGCACTTCCCATTGCAGTCAGAACTGCAGCATCACTCCCAATCTTCCGCCGTAGTCTGAAAACCCACCTTTTCAGACTCCATCATGGACCGTAGCACTTACCCTACCCCCTTAGATAGCATTTCTGTAGACTTAGATAGCATTTGATACAGACTTATAGCATGTTATGTAGACAGCATGTCATAGTACATATGTATAGCCTAGTATAGTATATATGTATAGTTTAATTATATAGACATTCCACTGTTACATTCTTAGTTTACGCACGTTTCATGATAAATGCTTTTTATGTGATGTATTGCCATGCTTTGTTGTTCTTGCTTATTGTAAATCGCTCTGGATTAAGAGCGTCTGCTAAATGCTTAAATTGTAAAATCAGTCATAATTCCATCCTCGTGCACCCCTACACGGGGGTGCAGACAGACAGACGTTGGACAGTGTGATCCTACCAGAGTGGAGCGGGACATCCTGAAGCGACGCAGCATCTCCTTGTGGGCGAGGCCGAGGCGTCTGCCCCGCGCCTCCCGGCGCAGCACACTCTGCACCCGCGCAGACGCGCGCCTCTTGGGACGCAGTCGCACGCGGTGGTTGCCAGGCTGCAGCCACTGGCTGCAGTACCGACACACACAGTACTCACCTGGGAGAGGAGAGGAGAGGAGGCAGGGGAGGAGAGGGGAGGTGAGGAGGTTAGATGGAGAGGAGAGGAGGCAGGGGAGGTGAGGGGGTTAGATGGAGAGGAGAGGAGGAGATGGAGAGGAGAGGAGGCAGGGGAGGTGAGTAGGTTAGATGGAGAGGAGAGGAGGAGATGGAGAGGAGAGGGAGATGGAGAAGGAGAGAAGATCGGGGGAGGTGGAGATTATATTTTTGAAGTCTTTATTATTCTAGGTTTTCCACTAACCATTTAAGCCCTTAACAAAACGGGTCTTTCCGATTTTTCATACTCCATCCGGATTGGCTAAGATTGACTTCTAAAGTTTTCCCACTATAGGCGAAGGAATTTTCAAATCAGCCCATAATTTACCCATAACTGCTCCGTTCTGTGTAAAACGTTGCATGCACACTCCCTAGAGGCCAAGGAAAAAAAACATTGCCCTGCATTTTTCATCCTTCAGATTTATCGAAGTTTCACACAAAATCGGTACACATGATCTCAATAGTCATGTGATGGTAAATGGTAAATGGTGCATTTATATAGCGCATTTATCCAAGGTGCTTTACATAGATTGTGCATTACATTCACCCATTCACACACACATTCATACACCGAAGGCGGCGGAAGTCATGCAAGGCACCAACCAGCACATCGGGAGCAATTTGGGGTTCAGTGTCTTGCCCAAGGACACTTCGACATGTGGACAGGAGGAGCCGGGATTCGAACCGCCGACCCATGGATCATTGGACGACCTGCTCTACCTCTTGAGCCACAGTCGCCCCGTGATGGAGAGAGGAGCTTCCTGTGGTACCGTACCGTTGTGGTGCTGACCACACCTCCGCTTCGGCAGCTGGCACTTTCTGCAGTGAGAGGTGACACTCAGCTCTGTAAGGAACAAGACAGACAGGGTGGAGACGTTATACACTCAGCTCTGTGAGGAACAAGACAGACAGGGTGGAGACGTTATACACTCAGCTCTGTAAGGAACAAGACAGACAGGGTGGAGACGTTATACACTCAGCTCTGTAAGGAACAAGACAGACAGGGTGGAGACGTTATACACTCAGCTCTGTAAGGAACAAGACAGACAGGGTGGAGACGTTATACACTCAGCTCTGTAAGGAACAAGACAGACAGGGTGGAGACGTTATACACTCAGCTCTGTAAGAAACAAGACAGACAGGGTGGAGACGTTATACACTCAGCTCTGTGAGGAACAAGACAGACAGGGTGGAGACGTTATACACTCAGCTCTGTAAGGAACAAGACAGACAGGGTGGAGACGTTATACACTCAGCTCTGTAAGAAACAAGACAGACAGGGTGGAGACGTTATACTGTACACTCAGCTCTGTAAAGAACAAGACAGACAGGGTGGAGACGTTATACACTCAGCTCTGTGAGGAACAAGACAGACAGGGTGGAGACGTTATACACTCAGCTCTGTGAGGAACAAGACAGACAGGGTGGAGATGTTATACACTCAGCTCTGTAAGAAACAAGACAGACAGGGTGGAGACGTTATACACTCAGCTCTGTAAGGAACAAGACAGACAGGGTGGAGACGTTATACACTCAGCTCTGTGAGGAACAAGACAGACAGGGTGGAGACGTTATACACTCAGCTCTGTGAGGAACAAGACAGACAGGGTGGAGAAGTGAGAGAGAGAGAGAGAGTCACTTTATTTTTAAATTATTTTTTTCCCACGATTTTGCAACCCATTCTTTTTACCCAGTGTCAATTATCTAATGTAATCCTGGGCGCTACACTTCCTCTGACAACCTGGGGGGGGGGGGGGGGGGGGGGGGGAGTTTCCACGGCCGGATGTAGCGCGTGGAAGGAACGCGTTATTCCGACCAGTTCCTTTCCCCTCCATCAGGCGCCCCGGCTAGCCAGGGGGAGGCAGTTTAGAGACCAGGATTACTGCATGTTTTTGTGAGGGTATCTACCCTAGGGGACACAGGGAAAAACATGCAAACTCCACACAGAAAAGCCCTTTCGCCAACCCCGCCTCGGGTATGGAGGAGGGAACACGCCCACAGCGTCCCCAGCGGGAATCGAACCCAGGACCTTCTAGTTGTGAGGCGACAGCACTACAGACTGTGCCACCGTACCCCTAGACTCCTAGAGAGTCACTTTCTGCAGTGACATTTACACTCAGCTCTGTAAGGAACAAGACCAATGCCCAAGATAGAAATAGATTACCAATGAATCATTTTCTTAAATGATTGATTATCAATATTTATTATAATCTATCAAATCGATCATTTCAGTTACCCTTTGCACCCCATTTATCAACATTGTGTGGAAAAAGTGCTCCATCTTAGGACAAATTGATAAAACACTGAAACTCTCCTGCGTTGTTTATGTTTTTCAGTATCCGTGTCGATATGTGTAATAAAATGGGACCACAGTTGAAATAAGTTGATGGCTTTTATTATCCTCTATTGACTTTTTTTAACCCTCAAAGCAAGAAAATAAATCAAACTACAGTAAACAAAACAATAGAACAAAAGTGCACTTACCGTTTGCCTCCCGAGGTCTTTGCCTGGGAAATCAGAAAGAGAGAAAATCATGTTAGATTAATGTACAGTAAACCTTGATTCTAGGGATGGGATGATAATCGCATTATGGTTTATCGTCATAAAAAACTGTTCACAATAATAGTATCGCAGAGATTGTAATCCATCGCGAAATTGTCCTCCGTCAACACTAGAATGAATTTGCTTTTGTTGAGCTGAAAAGTCAGCATCACTTGTCTTAACCCATTTTGGGGCGGGAACCCCTTTGTGTTTTAAACATTAGCTATTGAAAAATAGCAGATCTACAAGCTCGTAGGTCTGCTATTTTTAAAACATCGTGAAAATGTGGCACATATTTGGAATATATTTTTTTTCAGAACAAACGTTTTTAACTCAAATCCTTGCTTCTGGGCGGTCCCTGGAACAACATATTTGTAGATGGGGTTCAGCGGCCTCTTACATACATTCTTTGGGTTCCTTGACATGAAATATTGAGCACCACTGATACAGAAACATGAGGTATTTCAGAAAACTGTCAACCCAACCTGGGTTAAAGCCTCTATACTCGATAAAAACAGACCTGTAAAGAAAGAGTGCATTTGGTACGGTCTCATTTCATTCGACACAAATCAATTCGCCATAAATAGCAGATCTACAAGCGCACACAACAGTGCAACGCGTTGTCAGAGAATTTTCAATAAAGAGCGTCTTTCTTGTACCTGTGGTGTACTGTGCACCAGGGCTCCATCCACTATCTACTAACGTTTCTTTAGCCCAGCACCCAGCCTGTCAATGTGCGTATTCTACGTCCGCTCCAATGTGCCTATAGACCATACCTCACACATACAGTATCTCCACACGCCAGGGCAACTGGGTTTACAATGAAAAACATGAATGAATGAATATAAACAAATAAGCGGTGACAACAAAAAATGTTTGCTCTGAAAGAATATATATTAAAAGAAATTGTGCCACATTTTCACGATTTTTCAAAGCAGATCTACAATATTGTAGATCTATTTTTCCATAGCTAAAGCACAACATAATGCTTAATGGTGCAGGCAGGCAGGTGTCTGAGGCTCTGACAGAATGAATTCAGCCTCTGTACGCCGTGTGATTGCTCTGCTGTAATATACACAGCACTTTAACAGTCAGCGGAGCTATGAAACAAAAAAAAAAAAAACGCACAAACTTGCAATAAACAATAAATTCTTCATTGTAGGACGGCGAGGAGAGCATTCTGAAAAGACACTGTGATGATGTGTGTGTCGCACAGCTGTGGGAACAATATATCGTCTGTGTCGGGGGGACCTGATATGTCCAAAACTGTTATTGTCAGTATTGTTCAGCAGCAAAAGCACACACACACACACACACACACACACACACACACAAAAGCTGGCCTTTTAAACAAATTGCCCCACTGCCAACATGGAGAAATGCTTTTGCTATTCAAACGTATTTTATTATGCTCATTTTTATATATTTTGCTATAACATTGTTGGTCTCCTCCTCTCCTATTTTCTTTTCCTACGCTGTGCCTCGGTTGTTTTTAAATGTACCTTGTGAATACAATTGACTTGACAACACATTTCAACGGCAAATATTGTACTATCCAATGAATCCACAACATTTCTAAGAAGGGAAAACAAGTACATTATGAATTATGAACCACTTAAGTTAAAATTTGTCAGAGCAACGTTTCACTTCTAGATGAGTAAATATATGACTTGTCTTTGGACTTTGACTCAAGTACTACGGTACTGGTGTTGAGTACTTTGGTCCAAAATAAATTCATGCCTAAACTTTTTATGCATTTTTACTTTTTTGTACTATTTTATACTAAAATAGTGAAACTATTACATTGACACGTTGTGAACTGGTGAGCTATTAATGTATTCTTACGCTTGAAAAAAATGCCTAAAAGGTTTTGGCATAAGAGGTACGGTGGCATACGAGATAGGATTTGGGAAACAATCCACACACTGAGGCTCGTTAAAATTAGCCACCATTAGCGGCTAAAAGTCAAGCCGGGTCGATACGCGGTATCTGCTGTCAGCCGGCACGTGTGGCCTGAGGAGAAGAAGATGTGTGTGTGTGTGTGTGTGTGTGTGTGTGTGTGTGTGTGTGTGTGTGTGTGTGTGCACTCTGATCTGGAGCTGACCTGGGCAACAGCTGCTGTATGGTGACAGCAGTTCTCTTGACACCGCACCCACCCTCCACCCTGTCTTTATTCAGCCTGTCTGCGTGTGCGTGTGCGTGTGTGTGTAAGAAGGTACGTAGCTTTTTTGCCACTCTATTCACTGTCTTCTGAGTATTATGATGATGATGACACGCGCATACCCTCTATAATAACCTTGGTGTGCAGTTAGTCGTGTTCAGACGGAGTCAGAGGAATGTGTGTGTTGCGTGCGTGCATGTGTTGTTGCGTGTGTGTGTGTGTGTGTGTGTGTGCGCGAGCGTGTGTTGGATAGGATGTTGGGGGGCAGCCAGGGTGTGAAGGGGGGGGGGGGGGTCTAGACCCCGATGCCCCGCAGTCTCACTCATCGTCATGCACTGGTGATCTCCACCAATGTAGTTAAGTAGTATATTATAATCACTGGCCTGGATTAGGCTCGCATTACAGAGACTGAGCCGTGTCACATACTGGAAGGACGGAAGAGGGCTTAGCAGGGGAGATACGACGTTACGGTATGTGTGGAGTATGGATGGCTAGCTGGGCAGCTATGCTATGACACTTATGACAGTAAGGTGTACAACTGTACACAGTGGATGACTACTGCCTTAGGAATCTGGAGGCCCGTTTCAAGACCAAATATGAGGCCCCCCATATATGACCTAATTAACCCTTGCCCTGCCAGTCCCAATTTTTTTGTTTGGGTAACAAATTGGCATATTTTTAATTCATCGTTTTAACATACAAGAAAGATCTGGTGGATTGAAGAGATGTTTTTTTTCCATTCATTCATTGCAAATGTATTCTCTCGATTCGCCACCAGATGGCGGGAAAGCATCATTATGCTGATTTTGGCTAAAATAGACGGATCTTCCTAAGTCACTTCCGGTTGAACGATCAACAACATCCTGTACTATTTTGACCCTAGTCAATAGCTTGGCTGGTCCGGATTGCTAAGCTAATGCTATATTTTTCATAACCAAGTCAAATTATCCTCAAATCAACCCCAAAAGATCGCAAAATATCACATTTTTTACAGCGACGCACATAGAGACGGCGCGCATGCACGATAGCGCACGATCACGCGGATTTCGGCCGTTTTTTGGTAAATTACATCCAACATTAGTGATATTAGCGAAAAAAATAATAATTTTTGCTCTTTTGACCCCGCGATAACTGATATTGATTGTCATTCCGTTTTTTCCGTTAACGGGAGGTTTAGATTTTTCGATTAATTCCGTTTTTTCCGTGAATTGTAGGCCAAGGTTTAACTGTTGATACAACCATATAGAGGGTATGCGCCGCGTGACATCATCAAACCAGGAAGTTATGCAGGAATGCACTACTGAGTGGCTAAAAACTACTTTCTGGCCGCCTTGACAGCCCATACATCCAAACAGAAAAGGCATATCTAATTGCATTAAACGACATTAAACAATGTTAAGCTCACTTTACCTGTCACTTTGCCACTCTATTTGCCATTCACTTTATGCATGCGCATACCCTCTATTGATACAAATAGTTGTGTCTGTTCAATATCGCGAGCAGCCATTATACTCTCGACAATTACGTAGCGACGACACCTCTCCTCATCCTGTCGTCCCGTCACAATAAAGTGTCACACCTTTACCTTCCAATGCCGCACATTTTACCCAGTTTAACAAGAAATAAGTGTAACATAACATTTTGGGAGAGAGTTAAGGCAGCGATTGAGCAAGAGAGAGAGAGAGAGGGCAAGAAGGAGGATTGACCGACGCCTGACGGTCAGTCGGAGCTCAGAGTCCCCCCTGACGGTGTAGGCCCGTTTCAATTGAAACTGGTGAAACATAGGCAAGGCCTCCCATGGAGCCATGCTCCAAATGGTACAAATGGTAAATGGTGCATGTATATAGCACCTTTATCCAAGGCGCTTTACATAGATTGTGCATTACATTCACCCATTCACACACACATTCATACACCGATGGCGGCGGAAGCCATGCAAGGCACCAACCAGCACATCGGGAGCAATTTGGGGTTCAGTGTCTTGCCCAAGGACACTTCGACATGTAGACAGGCGGAGCCTGGATTCGAACCACCGACCCATGGATCATTTGACGACCTGCTCTACCTCTTGAACCACACACAGTGGAGGAGGAATCGGAGGCATATCGGAATCGGTTTCGTCACATTTGGAAACGTTTTCGGGAACAGTTTTCCAGAACCGTATTCCACACTGTCAGACTTGCAAGCTTGTAGATTGGCTATTTTCACTACTTCTTAATCATTATAATTGTTATTCATATTTATATTTTTTGTTTGTTGTATTTGAAAATGATTTTATTTCTTTTTTTGTGTAAAACTAATCTTTTGAAATATATGTATTTTTGTTTTTAATGTAGGAAAAGGAAATGGATTGGAATTTTTACTGGAGTCGTGCCCCATGAAAATTGGTCCGTGACCCACAATTGGGTCCCAACCCACTGGTTGGGAAGCAGGGTGCTAGACTACAATACCTGCTGCAGTGATTTTCTCCTGTTTTATCTCCGTTTCTGCGTTTGTGTGTGGAGTGGACACAGATATCTCTGTCGTACGGGCAGGGATTTTCTTTTAAACTAGGGATGCACCGAAAGGGAAATTCTTGGCCGAAACCGAATACCGAATATAGGAAACAGTTGGCCAAAAACCGAATATCCGAATACGATTAATATTATACAACTTTTTTCCTACCATTGCTGTCATGGCCGTACCCTACCTGATTTATGGCAAAAGAAATGGTTATGGCAAAACTTAACTTAAATAATAACATACCTACATGTAACATACCTACACCCGCACAGTATCATTGGTATGAAGTGTAACTGAATATCGCTGTTTTAGTATCCTCACTTAACCTATTAACCTGATTTTGATTCTACAAATGTTATGTTATGGTTATGGCAAAACTTAACTTAACTTAAATAATAATCACTATTATGGATCCATAAAACATTTATTGAGCTCTTTTGAATGCATTAATTGCATACACTATTCGGTGATATATTTTCTGCCTATTTGGGCCGAAACCGAATAGGCCGAAAATGCATTTTTTGCCATTTTCTGCCGAATATTTTCTGCGGACGAATATTCGGTGCATCACTCTTTTAAACGGAAGACGAAAATATCCGTTTTGCAAAAGACCCATATACAGTAGCTGTAGGTGCCTTATAGTCTGACTCAGTCATCATCCACTGATCTCCACCAATCTAATTCAGTTGGTCATCATTACTGCCCTGGCTTATATAGGAGCTCACATTACAGAGGAGGCATGTCAGTGATGTCACAGCACGGCAACACACTGGAAGCACAACAGGGGGCGCTGTGTGCCAGTATAGTGCATGACTGACGACACAGTGTTGGAACTGCAGGGTGACTGCATGACTAACGGGCTTCAAGTCCACCAAGGATGGATTTGCCACTTAATTTAATACCAGTGTGTGGTGGAGTGAGACGGGAGACGAGAGAGCGAGAGAGAGAGGGATAGATGGGTAATAGAATTTCACCACAAACGAAATACCAGTGGAGACTATAGCGATTGGCTTAAATTGAAGATCTAAAAAGCTCATAGCGCTGCAAACACGAACAAGCTTGTAGATCTGCTTTCTTTTAAATGAATAGCCAAAGTATAAAATTACACAGAGATGCTTAATTAATGGGTTGAAGGAAATGAAAGAAAGAACCTGGGATCCAATGTAGTTATTTAGTATGTTGTTGTTAATTAAAAGGAACCTTGTAAGTTTGACCAATTAAAAGTACTAGGGGACAGTGCCCGTGAGCACAGCACTGTGTCGAATGTGAAAAGGGCGGTATCTCAAACCCTCACCTCCCACGGGGCAGCACACCTAAACCCAACCTTAAAGGACAACTTTCGTTTTTTTTCAACCAAGGTTCATGTTGTAGGTTGTTATTAGAGAAACTAAAAGATGAGTGTTATTTTTTTTCCATTTGCTGCTTTCTTTCGTTTTAGGGATTTTAGCTGTTTTGTACAGGGGGGCGGGGGCATTCGAGCATGGTGCTAAATATGTATTTTTTTACAAAATATTATGGAGATTTATTTTTTTATTATTTACTATAGCCCTAATAAACCCCAGGAAATTACATCTGGCCACAAATAAATCACAGGATCTACTGAATGTGAAGGTAGCCTAGTGGGGGGAAGCCACACTGTGTGTCATATAGGCTCAATGTCAGTTTGACACAGCTAAAATCCCTAAAACGAAAGAAAGCAGCAAATGGAAAAAAAAAAAGAACACTCATCTTTTAGTTTCTCTAATAACAACCTACAACATGAACCTTGGTTGAAAAAAACTAAAGTTGTCCTTTAACCCTCTCCACTTCACCACTTTTCAACCTATCTTCATATAATAGGTCCTCACTAATAAATTAATAATCATGATAAAATGGCACGATTTGTTTCTACTCAGTCTGTGTCTCATAGGAGGGCTGTGGGCAGTTTAGAAACCGTCTTCCAGTGACACAAGATGAATTCATGAAATATGGAGATGACACAGGCGATACATTATTATTAGACCCATTATTAGACCGTCCGGAATGGCTGGTTGGAGTTGTTTAAAATGATGTGACAGTTTTATGTGGTTGGTCGCGTGTAGGTGTAAAGGGCAGGCCGTGTGCCATGTGCAACCGTCCCCAAGCTAACAAAATCAATTACTGGTGCATGCATGATGAATCCTTTATCCTGGCTGACAGAGCCACTCTGCTATACACTCACTAAATTGATAAAGGACGCAATCAAGTAGGGCTGTTAATTTAAGAAAAAACACAAAAAGGTACAATATGGAGATAAGAGGTTCTGTAACAAAAGTCAGACAGTGACACTCTCCACGGTACATTAGAAAGAACACCCTGTACCAAAACAACTAATGTGTTTGAATGCTCTGAAAATAATTATTTTCTCACCGTGCGTTGATGAATGCATTCAGTTGAAATTGGAATGCAGAGCATACATACAGTACATGTCTTAATTATAACATGGCCTAAAAATGAGCTGGGTGTCGACACTCGACACCCAGCTCATTTTAATTCAATACATGCATCACGCTGTCAGGGCTGAGTATGTGGACTACACGTCTGCTATACGATTAAAGATACCGGTGGTTCTCAAACTATTTTTTTATTAACTCTGACCTGCAAGGGTCCATTTGGAAGTAACCCAGTACCATGAGAACCACTGAAATAAATTATGTATGCAATATAGTAGTATGTATGATTTAATTTCTGTTCATCAAACATTTTCAATGAAGGCCGAAATTATATATTGCAGATCAGAGGTGACTTGAGAACTACTTTCAAAATGACAAGCTCAACTAGATCTACACCCACCAAAGAAATGTTAACCAATTGCTGAAACTAGTTAAACAATGTCCTTGAGTGGGCTTTGGAATAGTGGCGATGGTGTTACATATAAGACTAACACACTTGGACTGGGAAATACAGAGGGAACATTTTGAATTGGTAGAGTTGTCTTGCATGTATAACAGGCAATCAAGTCACCTTAATACAGATTATTGGCAGATTCTTTTTTTTTTTTACATTTAAATAATAATATATTTTTAGGGGCATGTCATCTGGTCTACCTGCACAGGCTTTATGATCTACTGGTAGATCATCATCTACCTTTTGGGCGCCCCTGCTGTAGATGTTTTAAAAATATAGGAATTGTTAAAGGGAATCGGACAACAGAGAATAGCTTTACAGAGAATAGCTTTTAAGCTTAAACTCTTCATATATATATATATATATATATATATTGTTGTTTGTGTAAATTAACGTCCTACTTGATCACACTGCAGCGTTGCATGAAAGCATTAAAAAATAGCAATAGATCCACAAGCTATCAACGTGGCGCGAAGCGACGCGTTTTGAGCTTGTATAGATCTGCAGCTTTTGACGTTTTTTTTTACTTGAATCCCGAAAAGTAACAGTTTTGGACATGCAAGGTTTAAACCCGTTTAACCCGACAGAGACGATTTCCTTTTGATGGTAGGTTTCAATTTGCACCGTGGTTATTGCGTTATATTCTACCGGGGGATTTATGGAGGAAATCCTCGGGTTGTCTGGTGTGTGTGTGTGTGTGTGTGTGTGTGTGTGTGTGTGTGTGTGTGTGTGTGTGTGAGTGTGTGTGTGTGTGTGTGTGCGCTTGCAATGATGTGTGTCTGTCTGTGTGTATCTGCATTCTGCACACACGCCATTGCCAATACTATGTACAGTATATGTGTGTTCATGTGTGTAATAGTGGAGAAGCTATAATTTGGGGGCATTCTATCTATACACGTGCGTGCGTGCGTGTCTTGGGCTACAGCCATACAGCACCCCAAAAACACTCTCAAAGCCTGCGGTTTGTTTGTTTGGCTCTTACGTGTGCCAGGGAATATATGTGGGGGGGAATTATGGATGGAAATGAAAACATGGGTGTTTTTTTTTGTACATGGGATGTGTGTTAGGAGACCGTTACATTTATACACTACACACGCCGAGCTGTTCTACAGATAGATAGACCCCGTCTGTGGCAGAGCTGGGGTTGCAGTACAAGTATTCAGCAGTTGTGGAAAAGCCTGTACCCTACAGCTCAGGGGGGAACAAGCAATACAAGTATAGACAAAAGGTATCTTTCCTCCAAGTAGTACTGCTTGTCAAAAATGTGAATTGCAGACTTGAAAAGAAAAGAATCCAAGGTACTCCGTCTTTGGTGAAAAATTAAATAATTTATTTGGAAATGAGCAAGGCAAATAAATAACAGGACCAACGCGTTTCGACCAGAAGGTCTTCGTCAGGGTCTATCTGTCAGCTTGGCAATACAAGTATTCAGCAAAATGAGAAAAAGAGGTTGCGCATCAGCAATGGCTTTCAGTGGAGTGCCAAACCCAAATCAAGTATACATCAAAAAATAGGAATTAAAAAGAAAATCCAAAAAATTAAACAAGCAGCATGCTCAAGTCAAGAGCATGCTCTGTTGAAGGCTGCATAGCCGAAACGCTTTTGGTGTGTGCCAATAAAGAAATGGAAATGTGAGTACTTTGTCCCCCGCTTGTTTAAATTTTGGATGTGCTACCTTTTTGGATTTTTTTTTTCTTCTTCTTTTTTAAAGTATTCAGCAGTTGTGGAAAAAGTATTCACTTTTTTATTTTTACTTAAGTAAAAGTATCAATACTGGCTGCAATATAGAAATACTCTATCCGGAATTCAGTACCAGGAGTTAAAAGTACTCATTGTGAAGGATGTCCCATTTCAAGTTCTCAAATGAATAATAATCTTTTTAAAATAGCCGAAAAGTATATCCGCAAAGTAATTAGTACAACTAAACTTTTCAACTTTTGCAATTTGTATCCCAAAACGTAGTTTATAGTTAAAGGACGCAATAAAACAATGACCTGTCTGCATCCACGGGATGCACTACGGTACTGTTTTTTATTCTAGTTTATTTATTGCTAGCTTTAGTTATAATCATTTCTTCTTCTGTTTTCTACATGAATAATATAACCACATTGCAACCATATAAAATTAAATGTGACCTCCAAATGACAGCAGGGCATTCATTCACTACGATGGTGGGTTGAGGACTAGACACCCATTCATTCACTACACACACACACTAATATTTTAAATAATCGTTCATGAATCATAGCCGAAGCACAGGAGGGCAGCACACTACGGCAGGGTTCCCCAATTAGGGGGGGGGGGGGGGGTCTATAAATGGCTTTAAATGGGGGTCAGTAGCCTCTGCATGTCAAACTGGGGGTCCTTTTCAAATAGGGTCTTGCCCTGATCATTAATTTCAGGGCAAGACTGATATTACTGAATGAATGGGATTATTTAGCCAATTATAAAGCCACAGGCAAACAATGAGTCACAATAAAGCACTGGCACAAAACTAAACTAAGAGGTTTTTAATTGAGCAGAGGTTTACACCCCCAGGGACTGAGACAAAAAACAACAACACAGCCACGCCTTGTGAAAGAGAAAAATAACCGGAGACCAGATTCTAAAAACCTATGTTTCTATTCACTATTTCATGCCAAGGAGGACCCCACAAATTATATGTAATTGGCTGCCGACCTTCATCTGAAAATAATGTTGTTCCATGCAGGGAAGATAAGATATGAGTTAAAAAATATATATATATTCAAAGATTTGTGCCACATTTTCACAATTTTCCCAAAAAAGCAGATCCATGTATGAGCTCGTAGGGATTTTTTTAGGGGTGTACGATTATGAAATGATTCATGACCAAATCAACAGCTAAAGTTTAAAATACTGGTAAACGTGGTCAAAAGTTATGGCGACACACATGCGTTCCAGGTCTTGATGGTTTAAAAGCCTACTTTATTAGCAATTTTCCCACACAGGTCAGAATGGCGTCCCCACGGTGGTGAGTTAATAATATCCAGCTCTGTAGCACACAGACACTACATCGTCGCTGTCGTGTCCGTCTGTGGACAAACCTCATAGGTCCAAGGCCGTTACTTTTCAGTATTCAAATTCAAAACGAGCAAAAACAGTGGATCTACAAGCTGAAAATGCGTCTCTGCGCAATGCGTTTTGAGCTTGTAGATCTGCTGTTTTTTTTTTTTTTGCTGCTTTCGTGCAGGGCGTTTCATTTAAATTGACATGTGTGGAGATACAAGGTTTCTATACAAGGCCCCACAGCGAAGATACATCAGCTTGGCCTAAGAGGAGACCATTTTGCGTGCGTGCATAGTATTCTGTTCTTTGTCAGCGTCCAAAACAAATCGTAGCCCGTGTGCTTCCCCCTCCAGTGTGTGTGTGTGTGTGTGTGTGTGTGTGTGTGTGTGTGTGTGTGCGGCTGGGCGTGCATGCCTGCGTGTGTGCATGCAGTGTGTCAATTCATCACAGTCAATTCATCTTAATTCTTCCCTCAGTCCATCTGTCTGTCTGTCAGTCAGTCATCCGTCCATTTAAAACAAATCACAAGCATATTGATATTGTAAAAGGGATTTCCCGGGGAAGAAGGCATGCAGCCCAGAGCCGTGATTATGTTAATTTTCCATTTTGAGTTTCATTAAAAATGAGAATTGTCTTCATTAACCTTTAGTTTAACTAATTAGCGTGGGGGCACTGGATTAATCCAGCTAAATGTCAAGAAAAGCCTGGTGGGCTGAAATTGAATATTGAAAGTTTGAAACGTAATCCTCTGAACGACCACGGGCGTACAATCAGTCTAAGTAATGTGACGACTGACCAACAGGAAAATGTGACAATCATATTTATGTTGCACCTTTAGAAACCGGTGTGCCATTGTACATTTAAAAAAATGATGGGATTCTCCCATTGTACATTAATCTTTTTATGTGCTATGTACTAGCGCTGCACTGTTCTTGCTCAAATGTGAATAGAGATCACAATTCTCACACGATTCAAAACGTTTCCATGAAAATACGTATAAAAAAAAGAAATAGAGCTGAGTAACTCAAATTAATGAATTGGACATCCAACTAGTGCTGCACGATTCTTCACAAAATGAGACTGCATAGGTGTCTGAACCTAGATCTCAATCTTGTTTTTTGATTAATTGTGCAGCACTACAATGTACAAAGTAATGCACCTTCACTCATACGGTAACAGTAACTGTTAATCTACAATCATATCATCACAGAGATTAAAATAGGGTGCATTTTGCAGAAGTTTATAGTTAAGGGACGCAATAAAACAACGGCCTCTGAATCCACGGGATGCACTACTGTACTCAGCATGTACAGTAATTGTTTTTGATATTTTGCTAGTTTTAGTTATAATAATCATGTCTTCTTCTGTTTTCTACATGAATATAACCACATTATAACCATATAAAATGAAATGGAACTTAAATGCTGCAATTTGTAAAAAAAAAACGTCGTTGAAGTGGGACTCATAAAATGTCCCTGGACTCGTCTAAATTAAAAGACCATCGCTGCATCGCGGGACTACATTGAAAACCTATTTACATCAATGCATCATGCAGCAAGAGTCTTGCTGCATGATGCATTAACGGTTCCCTATTTCGGTTCCAAAATGGTATGAGATCAAATGTTTATTTAACAAAAAAGCTCAATGTCAATTTAAGACAAAGTATAATGAATATATTGCTGATGCAACGTGTTGTGGGCTTGTAGATCAGCTCTGTTCCCTGCGCGTCTATTAAGGGAAGAAAATAAAGAAATATCGTGTGACTGCGTGTTTGTGGGAACCGATAGAGAGAACCGAAATTGAATTATTGTAATGGGTACCCGGTACCCAGGCACGTTCGGTTCGGTACATACTTGGTCCCGAGGTTCGGGACCCACCCCTAAGCAAGACCAAGATTCAGTCGTGCAAAATGTTACCCCTGTATTTCAGTACATTGTGGTTCTTTCCTATAAAGTGCCCCATGGACACACCGGGAGTTGAGCCAAGCTCTGCCTAAACCGCTCTGTAGCCCTGTCCTGTCCGTCACACCTGATTGATGTCTGTGTGCTCATGTCAACCAGCTGTCATCTCTACATGGCAGCTTGACTGGAACAGAGACGTAGTAGAACGTACACAATGACTGATACACTAATACATCAAACATCCAGCTGTTTACATGTACACTAGTGTGGTGTGGGGCTGTGCCAGTACTGACACCATACCAATGGTAAAGTGCCTTACAATGTGCATTATTACAACATTCATCCAGTCACTCACGCATTCACACACCGGAGGGGGGGGACCATGTAACGCACCAGCCTTCTCATCTGGAGCAGTGAGGGGTTCAGTCAGGGATGTCACCATTACACATTTAACCCATTCTGACCTGAGATCAGATTCTAAAAATGTCTTCTACATCCTGACAGTTTTCTGAAAAAGCTATGTTTCTATGTCAGTCGTTCTTCGATTTTTCAAAAATAGCAGACCTACAAGCTCATAGCGCGCCACTCGGTGGCGCGCTATGAGCTTGTAGATCTGCTATTTTTCAAGAGCTAAAGCATAACATAATGCTAACTCCAAAAGAAAAAAATCGGCTGTCATATTATCTTTGTGGCTACACAGGGCGACATGTTTGTGATAGCGCTATAGCAAGACAGGACGTCATAATCTTCAGTTTAATTAAATAACACACAGCGCACGAGGTCCAAAAGTTTGCTCTGCACTGTTGATTCCGATGCGGTTTTATCAACATTATTCAAGTGTAATGCGTAACGGCAATATTGGGCTAATATACCAATATGTACGACACAGGGATTTACAGACGGAATGAAGGTTACATATCTTATCATGACAGACAGACAGAAAGACAGCAGTGCTGTGAGCAGTGTGCTTGGGTTCTTTCTTTCTCATCAGCAACTCAGCAACACTGGTGTGTGCTCTTTTTTCTTGTTAGTTTGTCATAATCATTCCGTTGTGTTTTTTGTGAAACATAACCTGTGTTTTTCTCCACACAGGCACAGAAAACTGCAAAGACCCCTATACGCGGGCTCAGGAGTTGAGTGGAAAGGAAATGGAGGAAATGGCAGAGTCATTTGGCAAAAGGCTGTGCGATATGTTTCTAGACCTTCTCAGATGTTTTTTCAGAATCCTGGGTCTAACCTGCATTGCATAACTATTATTATCATGGCATAATTATCCTTATTCAACCTCAAAACCAGTTTGCTTATACTTGGATTGACTGAATAAAACACTCACACGATGAGGATCATCGTTAATTTGCCTAACTCATCACAGTAATTTTGTACAGCAAACACTTTAGCGTTTTGCTTTGATATGTAAACTGTGGACTCGGAGTTTGCATGTTCTCCATGTGTCCCCTAGCCTATAGGGTAGGTTGAGGTTCCATTCCCAGCTGACCGGACCATTTGCTGCATGTCACTCCCTTGCTCTCTGTCTGTATGCTATCTGTCTCATTATTCACTGTATCTGTCTGAATAAAGCATGATTGAAAATGCCAAAAAATAAAATAATAATAATAATAAGTAAATAAATAAAATAAGCATTTTAATCGGATTTTACTGCACTTTTATGTGCAGTAAATTCCAGGCACCTTGGCTGGTAATCCAGTCTGGCAGTGTGCCGCGTGTTCGACTCCCAATCCCGACGGCCTTTACTGCATGTCTTCCCCCCCCCCCCCCCTCCCATCTCTCTCCCCATTTCCTGTCAACCTACTGTCTGTCCCTCCATAAAAATAAATAAATAAAGGCGAAAAGCACAAAAAACAACGTTAAAAAAATTAAAAAGATACCGTTGCTGTCGGGTGGAAACCACCTAACTCAAAATAAGCATTTCAATTTATCGGATTTTACAGCACTTTTATGTGCAATATTAAAATGGATATCACCTAACTCAATTTTTTTTTTTTTTTTTTGGCCTTGGCCTCTAGGGAGTGCTCATACAAATTTGTACACATGATCAAAGCAGACGATTCCCGATTTTTCCGGTCAATTTAACATATGGGTCAAGTGCGTACAGTCAAAACTGCGGGAGGTATATTGCGCCAAACTTTGTCTTACTCCAGTAAAATACGTAAGAATAATAATAATAAAGTGTTAGTTACTAGAGTCTAAATAGTCAGACAAACATCTTTACTGCACACTAGCGAAACTAAAAAGTTTGCTTTTTCAGTAGCACCGAAGAGACGACTTTAGGACGGTGCCCGCCCCCCCGAACCCCAAATGACGTCACATTGTAGGCTCTACAGAGCCAAAAGACGTCACATTGTAGGCTCTACAGCAGGGCTATTCAACTGGCGGCCCGCGGGCCAAATGCGGCCCGCGGAGCGCCCCCTAGTGGCCCTTGGAAAAATAATTGAAAAACAAAATGAAAAAAAAAGGTTTTAAGAGAGAAAGTTACAGGTATGATGTGCGCGATATATAAAGTGCTAGATTATCATAATGACAGTAATCAGCCATAGTTGTTTCTAGGGGTGGGGGGCGAGGCCGCAACCCGCAATTTTATTTGCGCACGCATGAGACTGGACCATGGTCTTATTCAAAACTATTTATTATTACTTATTATTTGTGGACCTTCAGCATTTCTAGTTGAGGACCCCTGGCCTACATAGATCTTTGTGTTTGAACACAAAATGCATTTGTAGAATCCAAAAAAATCTGCGCTTCGCACGCACGCTGTGCGGCCCTCCACACACAATCATTCTACAGTTGTGGCCCCCGACCTAATCTAGTTGAATACCCCTGCTCTACAGAGCCAAATGACATTGTAGGCTTGGCTATATATAGGCTATGGCATCTTGATTAGAGGTGGGTGACAACATTATCACATGGAAAGATGAAATTACCTACCTAGGTTCCATCCTGGAGGCCAATCTTTCCGGTGATAAAATGGCCACCAACGTAATCAAAAAGGTCAATCAAAGAACAAGATTCCTTTACAGGATCTCCTCACTGGTCAACAAAAACACCTTGAAGACCTTAACAGGAGCCCTCGTACAAGGTTTCTTTGACTATGCATCCACCTCTTGGTACCACAGCACCTCAAAAGCCCTTAAAACAAGGCTCCATACCTCCCAAAACAAACTGGTCAGGCTCCTACTTGGCCTCACCCCCCGAACCCACCGAACCGCTGCCACTTTGACAGGCTGGGATGGCTTAGGGTTGACGACAGAGGTACAGCATCTTGCAAAGGGTCTGGTCCTCAAGATTCGATACACCACTAAGATACCCATGTACCCGTCTAAATACTTCCTTAATGTAAATGAAGTCCACACCCACGACACCAGAGGGAGTGCAAACCCCTGTACATGTACAACCCAGATTCGGCACAAACAAGGGACTAAATTATTTTCGCTCCTATGCCACCAAAATGTGGAACGCTCTACCAACAGTCATTAAGACATGTGAATCCCTTGACTCCTTCAAAACCGCTCTCAAAGGGCACCTACGGATGGCTGCAATTCGAAACTGGCCTCTGTAAAATCTGAATCCCCCCCACCCGCCCCCGCCCCCCCCCCTTTCCCCTCACTGTATATGTATCTTTTCCCTTTTTGCCTCCTATATGATGAATTCCTGTTCTGTTCTTTAACTACATAGAAGTGTCTATTTGTATGTCTCTAAATGTTTGATGAATTGAACAATGTTTAATTGGGTCGTCCACTCAGTTAACAGTCTTTGTATTGAGTTTGTGCTTGAAATGTACTGTAATTCTACAAACTGTTAATAAATATTTCAATCAATCAATCAAAGTTTAACTAACAGAAAGTGTGTTTTTTGTGTGTGTGTGTGTCTGTGTCTGTGTCTGTGTCTGTGTCTGTGTCTGTGTCTGTGTGTGTGTGTGTGTGTGTGTGTGTGTGTGTGTGTGTGTGTGTGTGTGTGTGTGTGTGTGTGTGTGTGTGTGCGCGCGCGTGCGTGCGTGTGTCGAGAGAGAGTGTGGTGGGTGCAGACGTCAACTATGATAATTGATGAAACCCCCCGCCATCTGGCGTCGGCATGTCGTCATTACAACAACAAACGTTGTGCAAGTTGAGTAACTAAAACCAACACAACGACGCTCACAGAAACAACAATGCAGCGTGAAATGAAGATAATGAACAGTTGAACAAGCAGAAGATAATGAGGTTGAAATTAACTTACATCAAGAAGCGCGACAGCTCCGGCATGTGTCTTGGTACAAACCTGGAGGCTTCCAGCAGGAAGCCAACAGCTCTGTTCTCCTCTCGCTCCACTCGCTCTTGATTCATTGTCTTCATTTTATATATTACAGTAAAGAATAAATACGTCAAAACACGAAGATAAACGGAACGCGGCGACTGGAAATGGCTTTACATATACCAAAGGCTGTTATAAATACACGCACACACTGTGTTCAACGTTACTGTTTCGCAGCAGAATTCCTTCCACACACACACATGGCAGAAATGCCGAAATTCGCTGTCGCACAAGTATGACGCTTTATGGCACGAACTGCATTGTGGGAATCGTAGGCATTAAGCCACATACTGTCGAAAGACTGTATAGTGTTCTGTTATTCTATCATTTATATTTCTTTGGGCTTTAGTATTATTCGACCAAAGGTTTTAAGGAAGGATAACACATCATACTGGCGTGTGTAAGAGTTTCACATTCAAATGTATATTGTCTATTATGTATGTGTAGGTTTGCTTGCTAGATTAAATTAAAGGCCTATATGCAAAATAATTTAAAGTGTTTAAAACAATTCAGGTATGATATGGCACAGCACAGTCCTACCGTTTAACAGTGGTGTAAAGTAAATAAGTAGGCTATTTTTGTATTTATTATATATATTTTTTAACTTACTGGAGCATATTTCCAAATAAGGACTTTTACTTATTGGCCTATACTCCACTAATAGGCTACAACAAATACTTAGATTTTGATTATTATTACAAAACAAGAAAAGATACATATTTGTATATGTCTCTAAATGTTCTGATGAATTGAAAATGGTGGACCCTGTTTTAAACAAGCTGTAATGCTTTATCAATATGTGTCGTCCACAGTAACAGTCTTTGTATTGAGTTGTGCTTTCATGTGAAATGTAGGCCTACCAATTCAGCAAACTGTTAACCCATTTTGTACGGGAACCCCTTTTGGTGTCAGCATCACGTTATGCTTTAGCTATTTAAAAATAGCAGATCTACAAGCTCATAGCAAAGACATATTTCATTATTTTCAAGATTTTTCAAATAAAACAGATCTACATATAGCGCAGCACCGAGTCACACACTATGAGCTTTACAGCTTGTAGATCTGCTATTTCTGAATAGCTCAAATCTAGAATGACACATGCTTTCAATGAATTGAGTATGAAGGACCCTAATGCCATGGGCTTTCTTGGGTTTTAAATCGTCTCTATAGCAGACCTTGCATTGAACGGTATATAACCTACTTTCCTGTGCTTTTTCCACCTCCTGCAAACTGTTAATAAAGTATTCAATCAATTTATATACTTTAGGACTGCTTTCCTGGTTTTAACGGGTTTATATTATAGGACGTAGCGCAGCTCCACGTGACGCTAATGGCCATTTAAGCACAGTCATAAGGTCAGGTCGTTTGATTATGATGACATCACAGCATCCCGCTCTCATTGGACGATAATGTGTGCGGGGATATATACAAAAGAAAACCATCTGAAGGACTGTAGTAGACTGCATATAACAATTTAGTCCTCTCTCTCTCTCTCTCTCTCTCTCTCTCTCTCTCTCTATCTCGCCACGCACACACACACACACACACACACACACACACACACACACACACACACACACACACACACACACACACACAGCTTTGTTCATCCAAAGGGACACATTAACCTCCCCCATGCACCATAGCAGCACATAACCTTCTCCTGATGGAGCCAGTGGGATGATGATTGCATATAGCTGAGCTCCATGCAGCCTCCAGCAGGGAGTGTGTGACTGTGTTGGAGAGGAGAAGAGAGGAGAGGAGGGGAGGGGGGAGAGGAGAGGAGAGGGAGAGGAGAGGAGAGGAGAGGAGAGGAGAGGAGAGGAGAGGAGAGGAGAGGAGAGGAGAGGAGAGGAGAGGAGAGGAGAGGAGAGGAGAGGAGAGGAGAGAGAGAGGAGGAGAGGGGGGAGTGGAGAGGAGAGGAGAGGAGAGGAGAGGAGAGGAGAGAGAGAGAGAGAGAGAAGAGAGAGAGAGAGAGAGAGAGAGAGAGAGGATAGGAGAGGAACAGAGATGAGATGAGAGGAGGGGAGGGGAGAAGAGGGGAGAGCGAGAGAGAAGAGAGAAGAGAGAGAGGAACCGAAAGGAGAGAAGAGGATATTAGGAGAGGAATGGAGAGAGGAGAGGAGAGGAGAGGAGAGGAGAGGAGAGGAGAGGAGAGGAGAGGAGAGGAGAGGAGAGGAGAGGAGAGGAGAGGAGAGGAACAGAGATGAGGGGAGAGGAGAGGAGAGGAGAGGAGAGGAGAGGAACAGAGATGAGGGGAGAGCGAGAGAGAGAAGAGAGAGAGGAACCGAAAGGAGAGAAGAGGATATTAGGAGAGGAGAGGAGAGGAGAGGAGAGGAGAGGAGAGGAGAGGAGAGGGGAGGGGAGGGGAGGGGAGGGGAGGGGAGAGGAGAGGAGAGGAGAGGAGAGGAGAGGAGAGGAGAGGAGAGGAGAGGAGAGGAGAGGAGAGGAGAGGAGAGGAGAGGAGAGGAGAGGAGAGGAGAGGAACAGAGATGAGGGGAGAGCGAGAGAGAGAAGAGAGAACCGAAAGGAGAGAAGAGGATATTAGGAGAGGAGAGGAGAGGAGAGGAGAGGAGAGGAGAGGAGAGGAGAGGAGAGGAGAGAGAGAGAGAGAGAGAGAGAGAGAGAGAGAGAGAGAGAGAGAGAGAGAGAGAGAGAGAGAGAGGATAGGAGAGGAACAGAGATGAGATGAGATGAGAGGAGGGGAGAAGAGGGGAGAGCGAGAGAGAGGAGAGAGAGGAACCGAAAGGAGAGAAGAGGATATTAGGAGAGGAATGGAGAGATGAGATGAGAGGAGAGGAGAGGAGAGGAGAGGAGAGGAGAGGAGAGGAGAGGAGAGGAGAGGAGAGGAGAGGAGAGGAGAGGAGAGGAGAGGAGAGGAGAGGAGAGGAGAGGAAAGGAGAGAGAGAGAGAGAGAGAGAGACACAGAGAGAGAGAGAGAGAGAGAGAGAGAGAGAGAGGATAGGAGAGGAACAGAGATGAGATGAGAGGAGGGGAGAAGAGGGGAGGGGAGAGCGAGAGAGAGAAGAGAGAGAGGAACCGAAAGGAGAGAAGAGGATATTAGGAGAGAAAATGGAGAGATGAGAGGAGAGGAGAGGAGAGGAGAGAGAGAGAGAGAGAGAGAGAGAGAGAGAGAGAGAGAGAGAGAGAGAGAGAGGAACCGAAAGGAGAGAAGAGGATAGGAGAGGAACAGAGAAATGAGATGGGAGGAGAGGATTGGAGGGGAGAGCGAGAGAAGAGAGAAGAGAGAGAGGAACAGAAAGGAGAAAAGGGGAGAGAGAGAAAGAGAGAGAGAGAGAGAGATGAGAGGAGGGAAACAGAGAGAGAGGAACAGAGCTCGAGAGGAGAGAGAGATGAGCGGAGATGCTCTAGAAAAGCGCAGAGGGGGAGTGAAAGTGCAACTAGTACTCGGGGGTGAGGTGGTCGTGATGATATCAAAATAATTCGACCTGTCGTCCATCAAGCTGGCTTATTATAGAGCCGCTGCCTGCAGGGTGGGCAGACCTATAGGTGGACACTGGAGTCGTAAGGATGGTCCTGCACTGTCTGTAAGAACACCGCCCCGGAGAGAGAACGTGACAGGACAGGTCAGGACAGAAGTTCCATCCTGGGGAGCTGTTGTCCTCCGGAGCGGAGCGGAGGACTGGGTATACGTGTTGCATCACTCCGCTCCGGCGCTCCGCTCCCTCCATCAGCCGTCAGTCACGCTGACCGGGTGAGACAGTGAGATTGGATCCCATGGAGGAGGGAGACGCGTCGCCGCATGCAGCGGGACCCCCAGCCTTTTACGCACGTCCCCTCGGGGAAGGGGAAGGGGCTGACTGACTGGAAGATGTCCAATATAAGAGTGGCGGTAGGTCGTTCTCTTCTCTTTACGCATGATGACATTGATTGCATTCCACCATGCAGCAATAATTATTATATAGCCAATGTCAGGACGTTTTATAATCCTACTACAGGTAAGGCTATAAAGCGTTTCTAAAAATAAATAAAAAGGCATGGGTTCCTTTCCTTTATCGTGTGTGAGTGAGTGGAATCGAGATTGCACGCATATCAAATCGTATAGCCTTCACCTGCATGTCCATCTCTCCTCCATCCCTCAATAATCAGGGATTTATTTCCTTCCCATTATCAGCAATCTTTGTTCTGTGTGTGTGTGTGTGTGTGTGTGTGTGTGTGTGTGTGTGTGTGTGTGTGTGTGTGTGTGTGTGTGTGTGTGTGTGTGTGTGTGTGTGTGTGTGTGTGTGTGTGCGTGCACTTATAGCCTAGCCTATTCTGTCATCAGGACAGATGGAAAGTAATTGATGCAGTGAGGCTAAAGTGAGGGATGCCTCCTGACGTTGTCCCTGAGTAAATCTAACACTTTATCACGAGCTGTCAGGCAGGCATGCAGGCAGACGGGCAGGCAGACAGGCAAGCGGGCAGGCAGACAGACAGGCAGACGGGCAGGCAGACAGTCAAGCGGGCAGGCAGGCAGGCAGACAGGCAGGCAGGCAGGCAGACAGACAGGCAGGCAGGCGGGCAAGAAGGCAGACAATATACAATATACCAATAACTATATTTGCACATGTACAGTTGATTTGACGATGCTATATACAATATGACAAGACTATATGCACATTTGATTTGATTATGCTATGTTCTTTAATATTTGTATACGTTTTGCCCAGCTTTGTCTGCAAACACGATGATTTGATTGGCTGATAACCCCATAGCGATGCATTGATTGGCTGAACAAAGGATACATATTGAGGATAAAAGTGAGGTTCAGAAAAGTGAAGACGCCAAAAGTGATTGGACGGAATGACATAATTTGTGATGATTTGATGATGTATTAGTGTTATGATAAGAGTGCACCCCTCACTTCACAAGAGTGTGATTTTTATTTTATTTTTGTATTACTATTCTACCGTCTATGCTGCTGCATTGAAGGAAGCCGACCCAAAACTAGTTTTATACTCGTATGTACCTGCAGGGCACACAAGATGTAACAATGAAGTGCAACCTCGAACCTTGAGACAGACGGGCAGGTATGGCAGGCAGACAGAAGGGCAGGTATGGAGGTATCAGGTATGGCAGGCAGGCAGGCAGACAGACACGCAGGCAGACAGACGGGCAGGCAGACACTCCACGACTATAGATTGAAACAGCCAAGCGCAGCGGAGCAGGTGTGTATAGACTAGAAGACGATAAACTATGTGATTTATTGCTACTGATGCCAAACTGCACCATGCTTCCCAAACCCATCCTGAGTGTCAGAGACAGAGAGATGGGGAGAGAGAGAGAGAGAGAGAGAGAGAGAGAGAGAGAGAGAGAGAGAGAGAGAGAGAGAGAGAGAGAGAGAGATTGAATGATTGAATACTTTATTAGTAGTTTGGGGGGAAAGCACAGTAAAGTACAGTTCAATACAAGGTCTGCTAAGAAGATTAATTAAACCCAATAAAGCAATAATGGCTTGTTTCCATTGAGGTCCTATAGGCTACTCAATTCATCGAAAGAGAGAGAGAGAGAGAGAAAGAGAGAGAGAGAGAGGGGGGGGGGGGGTATTTAGGCCTTGATCGTATTTAAAGACCTCCATGAAAATTATGTGAAGTCCACAAGATGGTCACATTTCAGCAGGTCATCAATTTCACCGCAACACTGCCATGCCGGAGTGAGTGGCCGTGATTTGGGGTATTGGAATTTGGCTATACACAATTACACCCCCTCGACATGACTTACAAGTTCAACACCTGGACATGACACTAGTATATATGTCACAGGGACAACGCCCAATCCAACCCTTGATGCTGAGTGCCATAAGCAGGGAGGCACTGGGTCCCAAGTAAAACCTTACTTTATTTGTTTATTTCGACGGGTCATAGCATTATGAATGGACATTACATACAAATCCAACGTAAATACACCAGATTTATCAAAGATGCTAATTTTCATCTGCAGTCCCCAGTCCCCACACAAAACAAAAACAAAACAGGTAGACAGTGAACACTATGAGACAAAGCATAAAAACAAGACGTGCAGCTTCACCCGCAGCCAGCATAATTTACACTATCAGAGTAGACAAAGCATAAAACATACATACAATTAACAATGTGCAGCAAGGTATAAAGTCCATCTGGTTTAGCAGCGTTTTTAAAGGGCAATACAGAATTGAATCTAAGGTAACTCATTATGCATAAGGTGCAGCGCACTCCCTGCTGACAGGCCCCCAGCCCCCATAGGAGTATGTGCAGTGACAAAATGTCACCCTTGCTGCCCGGCTTCATAATTATTCCCCCGACCTTAAAACACGCAACAGTACGTCCCCGTATCAGTTCAATACAGGACACGTCTTTTAGTTCCCAAATATGGGACAATTCCGTAAAGGTTGGGTGCATGGTGCACACTCACGTCAACACCCAACGTGGCGCATATTAAATTATGGATGATTAATTTAAAGGACAACTTTAGTTTTTTTCAACCAAGGTTCATGTTTTATGGTTGTTATGAGAGAAAGTAAAAGATGAGTGTAATGTGCTGCTTTCTTTCGTTTTAGGGATTTTAGCTGTTTTTTTATAGGGGGGCGGGGGCATTCGAGCATGGGGCTAAATATGGGTAACAAGAAGACTCACCCCGGTGCGTGCCCGTCTTTCCTCCCGGAATTTTCCCCACATATCCTACAACAACTTCTGTGAACAGACTTCACTGTAGTAGCTTTTCATAAATTATATTTGTACTTAGGCTGTCTGCTGTCATGAAAGTTTATAGTTAGAGAAATTCAAAATCCAGCCGTCTGCTGTCCAGCCTCTCCCACCCCTCACTGGGGAAAATTCTGGGAGGAAAACAGAAACGGGGTGAGTCTTCTTGTTTTCTATACATGTATTTCTTTACAAAATGTTATAGTGATTACTTTTTTTATTATTTACTATAGTCCTACTAGACCCCAAGAAATTACATCTGGCCACAAAAGATCACAGGATCTATACTGAATGTGAAGGTAGCCTACTGGGGGAAGCACTGTGTGTATAGTATAGGCTCAATATGCCAGTTTGACACATTCAATATATCCTGTGATCTTCTGTGGCCATGATTTCTAGGTCTAGTAGGACTATAGTAAAGAATAAAAAAAGAAATCGCTACAACATTTTGTAAAGAAATACATAATGTAGCCCCGTGCTCGAATGCCCTCGCCCCCCTATAAAAAACAGCTAAAATCCCTAAAAACGAAAGAAAGCAGCAAATGAAAAAGAAATACACTCATCTTTTACTTTCTCTCATAACAACCTAAAACATGAACCTTGGTTGAAAAAAAACTAATGTTGTCCTTTAACACTTGGCCGGGAATAATAACATGTTGTCGGTCACGTTGGCCAAGCGAGGAAAATGCCTAGCGGAAACCCTAGCTGGCACACACTTTACCACTGCGCCACTAACCCAAGCACCATGGAGGGGGGAGGGGGGGGTTCACAGAACTTTATTGTTCCCTGCATTGTCACTGTGCCACAGGACTATAGCTGCCCTGCAGTTAGTCACCGTGCAATGGGACTGCGCAAAAGAGCGACCCACTAAATGCGCTCTGGAGAGACAGAGAGAGAGAGAGAGAGAGAGAGAGAGAGAGAGAGAGGGACAGAGCTGGTGCCAGAGACTCCCTGCTCTCGCTCGTTTGGAAGACAAAGTATCTTTGTATCTATAGGAGGGAGGAGAGGTGTCCCAAATTGTCCCGTCAGCAAGCTATGTGGACGAGAAACGCAAAGCCTAGCAGAGGCCATCGAGCCAAAGCCAAAGCAACAGTATCAGTACCCTGAAATGCAACACCGACCCGATACTGCTGAGAGCGCTCCAGTGGAATGATACAGAGTGATGTGCTGCCCGATGCAGTGCGTATTCCTTGTGTGTGCGCGCGTGTGTGCGTGCATGGCTCCCCCACAGTACATCCTTGTGATAGTGTCTATTCTAACAGGCTCCGGCAGCAATAACAACTTGAGGGTCCACTTCAATCAACCTCTCCCGGCCTGCGCATACTGATGGAGATATCGTCTCTCGGTCAGGTGGAAACCTCAGAAATGGTTACCTATACTTCCAGGGTTCAAATTCAAGCTTTTGGCGCTTTCGTAGTATAGGGCTTTAATTAACTAAAGAAACTCCAAAAGAAAAAATGGATATAGGAGGTTTCTACCCCTGACAGCAACGTTATACTGCCAGTGTGGAGCGCTGCTACTTCCAGCCATAGTTCCAAGAGAAACGTCCGCGTGGAAGTAATGTGTCGTATAGGCTATAGCTATGGCTGCTGGTGCACCGCTCAGATAACAAGCCAATACACATAGCGTTTAATTGGAATTGTGACGTCTTCTTGAGAGCTTTTCTGAGGGGTATAGGTGTGGGAAATGAAGACTGTATAAGAACAAGTGCTGTAGCTCTAACATTACAAGGATATGTCATGTTACTGACTGGCATTGCCTTTCTGAGTCTTCTACATCCTGGCAGTTTTCTGAAAAAGCTATGTTTCTATGATAGATCAAAAATATAGCAGACCTACAAGCTCGCCACCGAGTCGTGCGCTATGAGCTTGTAGATCTGCTATTTTTCAATGGCTAAAGCATAACATAATGCTAACACCCAAAGGGGTTTCCGCCCAAAATGGGTTAAACAAACTAAACTCCTATAAACCACAGGTAAAAAAACCCAGCAACATATATATATATATTTAATATAGACCAAAACACAACGCAATGATAGAAAAAGTCTACCAGATTGTTCCAAGACACAAAGTGGCACCCACCCCCTGTCTTCATAAATAGGACCCTAACACCAGCCTTCACATCTAGACTTTGTACATAAAGTTACAATCTACATTCAATCTTTAACAAAATATTTCTTCATAGACCTGGCCATTTGCATCCTGGGTGATCAAAACTGGCATATCATAATACAGGTCTAAAGGTCCTCAAAGAGGAGGACAATCATCTCCCCTCAATTGGGGGAAAGAAAGACTGTCTAAACCTTTTGTTTTGTAACCATGTTATTACTAAAAGGTATATAGACTACAGTAGCTCCTGAAACACATGGACTCCATCAATGAAGTGAAGATGTACCATTTATTTTGAAAACAGAAATGTCACTTTGAAGTCTCAAAACGTAATGGGAGACCACTCATGTACGTAGTTATATACAGTAGAATAAAGCTTAAAGATAATCCCATGTAACAATGTTTACCCACCCCCCCAAAAAAAGAAAATTCAACATCAACATTCTCATATCCATGTAATGTGTTTATAATAGTTTATTACATGGCTTGGTTGAATGCTTGATTCTGATTGGTCAATCGCTGAATTCAGCGGTGAGTTATGTGTTGATAATGACCGCTACGCTCTATAACAGACCTCTGCCTAATAAAACCCTCTGAGCACCGGCTGCACAGCGGCGCCCCGCTTGATTTACTGCTGGTTCCAACATGACAGCGATGTAAACACACACACACACACTAGTGACACACAATGTCATTTACATCTAAACATTGCTCTCAAAAAGGTTTTTGAAAACATTTGAGCGAGAAATAGACGAAGCAGTAAAACCCAAAAATGGATTCTATTTGATCAACTCACTTCCTTGTTTTCCGACAGTGCTGCAGCCCTGCAGCTGGCCAGACGCAGCCAGCGCCAACTTATGGAATACTTTTTTTTGGTGTGTTTTGGGCCAATGTGTTAATTTATGTTAGGTAGCCATGTAATAAGCGGGATAATATCAGGGAGTAATTATCTCCCGACAATGACCACCTAGCGAGATATTATCCCTTACTTAGCTATCTTAAGACAATTGCTTTAAAAAGACCACAATGTAACATCATGCTACACTTATGTGGATAATGTAGATGTGCTGATGTTTCTCATCCGCTATAATTAAGCCTCTGTCATACTGTTCACGCTAAATGTTTAATGTGTGTAATCCTGTTTCAATCATAGACCTTCTTGGGTCCCATTTAATAATAGGATCCATGTTCCTGTCAAAACTATTTGCACAATATTGCTCCAAATTCCTCCAGAACAATACAACCTGTTATAGTGAAGGGACAGCATCCCATATATATATATATATATATATATACACACAAATGTAACGCGGGGGGGGGGGGGGGCACAAATGTTATGTTCTCGAGTGCATAGGTTCCCATTAACCCATTTTGGGCGGGAACCCTTTTGTGTTTTAAACATGTTATAATTTAGCTATTGAAAAATAGCAGATCTACAAGCTCATAGCTCGCCACCGAGTGGCGCGCTACGAGGTTGTAGGTCTGCTATTTTTGAAAGGCACCACTGGTGGTACTAGAGCCAAAAAAAAAAGAAAAGACAAAAATGGAATGGAATATTTACATTACTACAGGTAGTTATTCTGACCAAGCAAATGGTTGAAATAGGCTCTGCGAGCTGAATGAGCATGGAGAGCACAGCACACCTAGCCGCTAACATTTGAGAACGGATTCATTAGAAATATGCTGATAAGTGATTAGACAGAGTTTTGTCAGAGCAGCAGCATTATTGGTTAGGAATGGAACAAAAAGTGCAGGTATACACTCCTGTATTTTAAGATCAATTATGGTGGCATTTGGAGAGCCAAATATTTTCTGAGGTGATACTTCAGTATAAAAAGTTTGGGAACCAATGCTCTGGTGGCCCAAGGTTTAGTATTACCTTCCACGTGGTCTTCAAATAAAATGTACAAAGCGTGAACAACCTCTGAGACAGCTCGTCTAAATCTAATACAGCACATATACAGGTCAAATTACAGTGAAACAAAGAATAAGATTGAGACTTGTTTATTTCTGCTGCATAATGTAGGTGTGAGTCAGTGACATGTTCCACAAATACAATACAGTATAACAGTATCATAATAATAAAACATGTAGATTTCTGTAGAAGCAGAAATAAATAATGTAGATTGAATGATGAAATGGAAAAAGACTTCCAACAGACTCAAACACAAGTCACCATCATACTTCTCTGTTCTAATAATTTCTCTGAAAAAGAAATGCCACTAAAACGAGCAGGTCATTTAAAATGTTAAGTTTACTTGCAATGAATCAACACCTTAATCAAAACAATGATCATCATAAAACACTTTTACATGGATGTGCTGATCTATAATTAAAGCTCTTGTCACACTAAACAGATTTATCAGATATGTGACATTTCCGGTTGCTTGTAGAAAAAGTAGAAAAACTCTTTCCACACTGACCACGAGGGAACAGATTAAATCCATTGTGTACAACCTTGTGAACTCCTGTGAACATCATTCGACTAAAAACTAAAAGCTTTTTCCACACATCACAATGACAGAGTACAGTGTCCATTTTGTTGACTAAGACTAAGGTTTTTCAGAAGACTAAATAGGACTAAGATGAAATGGTGTGATATTAACCGTTTCCGTCCGTAGGATGAGTCCACACGTCCTAGGGGTCCCAATCAACGCGTCCATACAGACGTCCTAGCGCATCCTCAATGATACCGGGCGAGAGAGGAATATTCTGAATGTTTCCTTTTTGATTTGTCAGTTCGCCTTTCGGCTACCGTATGCTACGCTCTGGGCTCATGTTAGCTTACCGTTGATTTAGCTAAAAGAATGACTCGTCTCTCCTAATCCAGGGCGCTCTCCGTGGTTTTGAACTGATCAATATACTAGCACTTCATTTCTACTACTCATCAGTCTCTCCTGCAAAATATGAACGCTTTTTGGATCATATATCGTATAAATTAAAACGATAGCAATTTTTGTTTCCGGATCGTGGGTTTCAGAGTAAAGGCGGCCATGTCTTATCGGCACCCCAGAGTTCCAATTTTGAAGGAATCCCGGCACCGATTGAAAAAAAGACTAAGACTAAAACAAAATATTCTGAAAAGAATTTACACTGCTCCTGTGTGGATTATGGTGTCTTTTAAGAATGGACAGTTAAGCAAAGCTTTGTCCACACTGATCACATCAATAGGGTTGCTCTCCAGTGTGAGTTCTCTGGTGTGCCTTAAGGTGTGTCAATTTGGAGAAGTGCCGTCCACACAGGTAACATCCATAGGGTTTCTCTCCAGTATGAATTCTATGGTGTCTTTTAAGGCTGGACATTAGAGAGAAGTGTTGTCCACTTTGATCACATCAATAGGGTTTCTCGCCAGTATGAATTCTCTGGTGGCTTTTAAGGCTGGACATTTTAGAGAAGTGTTGTCCACACTGATCACATCCATGGGGTTTCTCTCCAGTATGAATTCTATGGTGTCTTTTAAGGTGGACCAATTGAGAGAAGTGTTGTCCACACTGAGCACACCCATAGGGTTTCTCTCCAGTATGAATGGTGTCTTTTAAGGTCGGCCAATTGAGAGAAGTGTTGTCCACACTGATCACACCCATAGGGTTTCTCGCCAGTATGAATTCTCTGGTGGATTTTAAGGCTGGACATTAGAGAGAAGTGTTGTCCACATTGATCACATCCATAGGGTTTCTCGCCAGTATGAATTCTTTGGTGGCTTTTAAGGCCGTTCATTTGAGAGAAGTGTTGTCCACACTGATCACATCCATAGCGTTTCTCGCCAGTATGAATTCTCTGGTGGATTTTAAGGTTGGAGATTTTAGAGAAGTGTTGTCCACACTGATCACACCCATAGGGTTTCTCTCCAGCGTGAATTCTCTGGTGGCCTTTAAGGCTGGACATGGCAGAGAAGTTTTGTCCACACTGATCACATCCATAGGGTTTCACACCAGTGTGAATGATCTGGTGTGTTTTAAGGTTGTACATGTGAGAGAAGTGTTGTCCACACTGATCACACCCATAGGGTTTCTCTCCAGTATGAATTTGCTGGTGTCTTTTAAGGCTGGACATGGCAGAGAAGTTTTGTCCACACTGATCACAACCATAGGGTTTCTCTCCACTGTGAATTCTCTGGTGGTTTTTAAGGTGGGCCAATTGAGAGAAGTGTTTTCCACACTCATCACATCCATAGGGTTTCTCTCCAGTGTGAATTATCTGGTGGCCTTTAAGGTGGGCCAATCGAGAGAAGTGTTGTCCACACTGATCACACCCATAGGGTTTCTCTCCTGTGTGAATTCTCTGGTGGCCTTTAAGTCTGGCCAATTTAGTGAAATGTTGTCCACACTGATCACATCCATAGGGTTTCTCTCCAGTATGAATTTTCTGGTGGGCTTTAAGGCTGTCCTTTCGAGAGAAATGTTTTCCACACAGATCACAACCATAGGGTTTCTCTCCTGTGTGAATTATCTGGTGGGTTTTAAGGGTGGACATTTCAGAGAAGTGTTGTCCACACTGATCACATCCATAGGGTTTCTCGCCAGTATGAATTCTCTGGTGGGCTTTAAGGGTGGACATTTTAGAGAAGTGTTTCCCACACTGATCACACCCATAGGGTTTCTCTCTAGTGTGAATTCTCTGATGGCTTTTAAGTTTGGACATTACTGAGAAGTGTTGTCCACACTGATCACAGCAATGGTGTTTTTTCTTTGTCAAGCTTCTTTTTTCATTCACCTCTGGTAGGTCAGGGCAGTCAGACTGATGATGCAACACTGGATTGGAAACAAATACAAAGGAAATATTGTTGGTTGGTAGAAAGACAGCACTTTGTGGACTTAAAAAGTAGTTTTGCAACAAATCCCTGTCATGTAGCTAGCTCACAATGGCCTTAAAAACCTTAACACATTGCATGACTAAAAATATAATATAAATATATAAATATATGTATTACCGGTATGTGGTTAAGTAATTACTATTGAGAAATGAGGGGAAACATAAAGAAAAACAAACAAACCAAGGTCTTTGGGTTTCTCCTGTTCAGCAGAAATGTCCCTGGTCAAGAGAGTTCATCTTCACCTGAAGTCTGGAGTCCACACACAGTCAGATGTGATCAGAAATTACTGATATCCTGGAGGAGTTGTGGAGAAATGACACATGACACACTGATCACATCCATAGGGTTTCTCTTCAATAAGAATTATCTGGTGTCGTTTCGCTATACAGGCATGGCAGTGGACGGACTCCTGGAAGTGAAAATGTACTGTGCTTCAGCCTATAATGTGTAATTAATTGTGCTCGGCCAGTGAAGGACACGGAACACAACTTACAGTCAGTGACCTGGAAACAGAGCAAGGGGGACAGACTACCTCCACATGGACAATGGACATGTCATGAGGCGTGATGGCAACCATATATGGAGGCGTGACCGACCAACAGACGGTTTTTGCAGGTTTTCATAGTCTGCAACCTACGGTCTTAACAATCAGCCACATTTATCTCACCGAATCTATACAAATAAAAAATTGTATAGATCAAAAATAGTAGATACATAGGCCTATAGAACATTGATATGATGTTTTGTTTTCTCATTTTGTGTTTTGTTGTTTTTGTCTTGTTCCTGTTAACTGTATTGTCCTGTCTGTCTTTGTTTTTGTTTTATGTTATGTTTGTTTGTTTTTGTTTTGTTTTCTTGTTTTTTTCCCCTTCTGTTTGCTTTGTTGTATTATTTTACCTATGAAAGCCATTTATATGTTTTTGGTCAATGTTTCTTTTGCAAAAAAAAAAGCAGGCACTGTATTGATTTGTTATAATGACCAAAATAAATAAACTCTACTCTAATAACTTTATTAAGTAGCCTACATTTTGAAGCCAATACTTTGACAATACTTAAATGTTGAATCCGGGACTTGGAGTATGTCTATATATTGCAGTATTATTGATACGCACACTTAAGTAACAAATGTGAGTACTTTTTCCAACCACTGTTATTAAACAGCGTGCTAGCTGTTAGCCACATTATGAACAACTAGTTAGCAAATAGCAATACATTGGTTGGTTTATCTCACCGAGTGGGTTGTACGTTTGGTTCTTCCACCAATCGGCGGCAGGATTCCCCTCTGGTAAAGCACCACACTGTAGCCACAGCTGGTGCGTATCTGTTCTGTTATTTATATCTGTTTTTTAATGAATTAAATATCTCTGTCATACTTCTTCACTGCAGCTGCTCGATCGTGCGGTCCCGCGCCAAGTGTCGAGTGCGCCAACTTGTTTACTTGCCCAACTGTCCAGATTCTGTGACAGAAATAAGCGACCAGTTATATGAAAACAAGCCCAAAAGAAGCCACTAGGAAATTAGAAAATAGCAGATGTACAAGCTCACAGCGCGTTTTTAAAAAAGTGGAATATTTAAAGAATGTTTAACACAGATCTGTTATGGGGGTCCCTGGTACAAAATATGTGTAGCCGTCTCATCTGTCTGTGTAGGTGTTGTACTGTGTAGAATAGAGCACCGAAGTCTGACGTCACTTTCAGTAGAGGGCGTCAGTCCCCAGGTTCATGTATTTGTTTAGTTGCATTGAAATCCCCATTGAGGCGATTTTAGATCGCCTCATATAAGAACTGTGTTTGAAAAATAAACATGTCACCCCGGCCGCTTGGATATGAAGAATCAACTGACTGAGAGAAAACGCTAATGTTACTCCTGCTGAATTAGTTAGATTTTCGCTAGAAGCAAACTGTATCATATATGAGTGACTGACTGTTGCAAACGACACAGAGACACCTCCCTGACAATAACGCAGAGACAGCTTGTTTATTTTTGGACCACAACGCTTATAGTAGACGATATTAAGATCACCCCATGTTATTCTCCATAGAGAAATTACTTCCGCGAACCAGGGGAATGGTCGGGATGAGCGAGTTGCGTCAGGACTTCGGTGCTCTATAGATAGATGTACAGAAAAAAGAAGTCCAAGGCCGCTTATAACAAGCGGCGGACATGGCAACACTGGTTGAAAGGACACGCAGAGATGACGTCAATGTTTAGCTGCGCTGGTCTGCGACTGCGTGAGACTTTCACGTGTGTGCTTGTAAAATATAGTGCTGCCCTCTAGTGCTGCTTCCAAGTACTTCATGAAACACAAATGAAACTAAAACACTTTTAAATACATTTCAATAAAAATAAAATAATGTCATAATTAACCTAGGCTTACCTAGCCCTCAAACATGACAGTCAGCTGGAGGCACTTTTACGTGATCGCTACATTTACACTGAAAATGTGTACATAAACATTCAGATTTCAAATGCAAAAACATTCAAGTGCAACACTCCTCCCGGCCGATAGGGGCACGTAGGCTAATTGAAAGCCTATGGCAAAAAAAACAGCTCGGATAAAAATGCCTTTCATTAAACAACGCGGAATGTAGCAGAGCTAACACCCGTGACCCACGTGGTGAGTACTTTATATTTGAAATCTGAATTTTTGTGTACACATTTTCACTGTAAATGTAGCGATCGCGTAAAACAGGCGGAAGTTAAGCCATGACGCTCGTGAAGTACGAGTGTCATGTGAACCATGGCTAACCAGGTTAACTCTTAGAGTAGGCTATATATTGCATTAAGTTGGATTTCTCCTCCCATCCACTTGCATTAAGTTGGATTTCTCCTCCCATCCACTTGCATTAAGGTGGATTTCTCCTCCCATCCACTTGCATTAAGTTGGATTTCTCCTCCCAACCACTTGCATTAAGGTGGATTTCTCCTCCCATCCACTTGCATTAAGTTGCTCAAAAGCGCATGAGGTGATTTCACTCCTCCTTCCGGGTAGGAACAGAGTGCATTCTGGGATGGATTGGGCAAAATCGTGAACGTGCTGGCCGTTGACTATCATAGCACGCGTTCACGTATGAAACAGCATGAAAGCTCTGTTGTTCCTCTCTAGGCCTAAGGCAATCAGCTTAAGCCTGATGTTGCACATATAGGGAGCTTGTAGATCGGCTATTTTGGACATGCAACACCGTCGGTGTTCGACAGTACGACAAAGTATGAAATGGGCAGCACTGCAGTCGTCCTAATTGCCTCGTTGTTACGGTCAGTAAATCCACATCGGGTAAAAAAAAAAACACACTTAGTGCCTAGCTCACCTTGATCCAGTTTCACGGTCTCTCTCTCTCTCCCTCTCTCTCTCTCTCCCTTTCTGCTCATTGCCTATGGCAAACATTGATCTCTTTCAACCCATCATCTCTAGAGCAGTGCATGGTTCTCAAAGTGGGTGCCTTGAGGCAAGTCCAGGAGTGCCTCCGCTCCAAATACTTTGATTATAGCCTATTTGGAATTTCTCAACTTCACTTCAGTTTAACTACTTGGACCCTCTTCTCTCTATAGTAAAACGGACCGAGTTAAACTATACTTTCGTTCTTGTTCCGCCTACACCTACAGTATGCCAAGTCAGACTTGGCAGTGAAGAGACTTGGCAAGTCTCTTCACCAAAAATAGCAGATCTTTGTAGATCAGCTATGTTTGGTGAATGTTCCCCCAAGAATAGGAATTCTGGGGTGGTTAAACACATTCAACTAAAGTTATTTTCAATCTGTCCTAATGGAAACAAATATTCCCTCTAGTTTTCCTCCTGACATACTGTATCTTTGGGGGAAAAATGTACACATGTATGCACCGTTAATATGACAAAAGGTGCTATAAAGTAACAATGTAATTCAGGTGGTGCCGTGGATGAAAAAGTCCTTTGCAGGGGTAGTTAGACAAGAATGTTTGAGAACCACTGTGCTATAGAGAGGGTATAAGTAGCGCTCTTCTTCATCCATTCTGCCAGCATATAGTCCTGGCTCTAGTGATAACTTGCGTGACGCATCCATCACAGTACGTTCCTGTGTGAATCACGGCCTCCGGTTCAAACCATCCCCGCATGAGACATGGATCATCATCAAGGTCACGGCGGCGGCAGCTAGCGGCCTGCTTTTCCAGAAAGGATGGCAACACACAAATCTCTCTCCCAAGGACGGAATGATTTCTTTCTCTGGTTTTTTTTCAGGCCCCCACTTCGGCTTCACTTTGGCTTCCAACCAGTATTGGCGGGCATTAGGCAGACATGCATGCCTGTGACTTTTTTGTTTGTTCTTTGCTTGTTTTTTTTGTTTGTTTTTTTTGTTTTTAATGACGTTACATTAATCACATTAATGTAATGTATATTAATCATGTGTGATTAATATACATTTTACTAAGTTCACGGGTTTGGCCTATAGTTTTTAACTTTTTTTTTGTCTTTTGTAAATCATCTCAAGGAATGACTTGAATTATAGGAGCCGAAACTAAAAAAGCTTGCTTCGACGGTGTGGCTGCAGAGGCATGGCTGCCAGGCACGTGCAGAGAGTGTTAGAGAGGCAGGGGCTGAAATCCCATAAGAGGGCACTTTTGGCCCAAAATAGCAGATCTACAAGCTCACAACGCGTCGCACTGCGACGCGTTGAGAGCTTGTAGATCAGCTATTTTTGGGGCACAACCCAGCACTCTTTATCTACTGGAGATGCGGTGTACGGCATGGATTTCTAAACATATAATTCAATGCAAAATGCTGCGTTCAAGTTCAGGAGACTTCGAAAAAACAATTATCCTAGAAATGCTGCCTTCCGGTATGGCATGGGAAGGAGAGGGAGGGGCATTTCACCATAGTAAATGCTGCATTCGTGGTCTGGAGAGGGCAGTTGTTTTACAGACGGGTAAAAGGGCAGGGGCTGAAGTGTGCACGTCCCGGTTGCGTGCAGTGCCATATACACTGGCAGCTATTGGCCCTATACACTGGCCCTATAGTGAAGCCAAAATGCTGTGTTTCTTACCGTGTAGTATATAGGCTATATGAACTTTTGCTATAGGCTATGAACCCATTTTGACCTGAGATCAGATTCTAAAAATGTCTTCTACATCCTGACAGTTTTCAGAAAAAGCTATGTTTCTATGTTAAACTGGTACGAAACCATGGGTCTCTGCACTGCAGAGATAAACGCTGCACAATTATTTGCAACATTTTGCAGCAATTACCTACTCTGCCCCTGTGGATTCCAGGCTAGCGGGAGGAGAGGGTATATAGGCTGAGTCACTGGGGACTGTCAGAGAACCATGCAGGCCGAGAGAGAGAGAGAGAGAGAGAGAGAGAGAGAGAGAGAGAGAGAGAGAGAGAGAGAGGACCCATGTCCCCCATGCCTCGTTCTGTCAGACAGAGAGAGAGAGAGAGAAAGAGAGAGAGAGAGTACAGATCCTCCTGACCCTCGTTATATGTCAGTAAGAGAGAGAGAGAGGGAGGGGGGTCCGTGTGTGTGTATCTCTGTCGGGTGGAAACCTCATGTCCAAAACTGCTACTTTTCAGGATTCAAATTCAAAAGCATCAAAAATAGCAGATCTACAAGCAGCTCAGAACGTGTCGCTTCATGCTGCGTTCTGAGCACGATCTGCTACTTTGGATGCTTTTGTGTGTGACGCTTTGCATAGATGTGGTATGATCATCAAGCAGGGCGTTCATTTACGAAAAAACACAAAAGGAGATAAGAGGTTTCTACCCGACAGTGTATTACGTGTGTGTGTGTGCGTGTGTGTGTGTGTGCGTGCGTGCGTACGTACGTGCGTGTGTATGTGCGTGCGCGTGCGCGACTGTGCGTGTGTGTGCATGAGTGCACCCTGCACCAGTGTGATATTCAGCAAGCATCTGAGCATGCACATGCATTCGCATCACGTAATGCACGCAACGCACTGCGCGCGTTGCGTGCATTACGTGTGTTGCGTGTGTGTGTGTGTGTGTGTGTGTGTGTGTGTGTGTGTGTGTGTGTGTGTGTGTGCGTGTGCGTGTGTGTGCGTGTGCGTGTGGGGCAAGGAGAGGTGCTGGAACACCCTCCTCCGCTCCACCATGCATATATAATCACGTTGGAACACAACAAAGAGGCTCGCTTTCACAGCCCGCGTTGGTTTGAATTGGGACGGGCTCGGCATCCGGAGAGGAACCCCGGGAGAACAGTGGCTCTTTCAGCAAAGCCCCCCCCCCCCCCCTGTGTGTGTGTGTGTATGTGGGGGGGGGGGGGGGGGGTTGGGGGTTAATCTGGCTTCTTCTGTAAAGGTTGTCTTCCGAGAACGACAAAGAGAAGCGGCATCGCTTATTCCCTCTTCCGTTACACAAACACTTTCTTTCCTCTCGACGGGGCACTATATATATTATCGGTTTGATGTTCATAAATTGCCTCGACAAAGTGGTGCCACCACGGGCCACGGCTCACCTTGAGAAAGCACCATGTGTGGTGCTTTCAACACGCGTGTGTGTGTGCCTCCTGCATGCATGCTGCCGGCTTTCTCGTGAATTTGTCCCCCATGACATCATAAAGTGGGGCTTTCATCAAAAGATTTTCAAAATGGAGCACTGATGAAAATAGGGCCCCGCCTCGTCTATACACTGCCAGCGATGCGAGCGAGTGGACGATATAAATCTCATTAGAATACATGTTTTTCAATGAGACCGTCCTGACGTACCGCGAGCGTGCAGCAACGTCGTCCATGAGTCTCTATTTGAGCGAGGCTTCGCGGCCCCCAAACACTTTTATTGGTTGAGATCTATACACACTTCTATTTCTGGTTATTTGATTGGTTCATGCAATGGCCCGACGCTCCATATCAGGACAGGTTTTCCACGCAATATCGCCTAGTGTGGACGCTCGCTCCTTGCCTGTGTGTGTAGATGAGGTGTATATAGTTATCAAAATAGTATAATAGGGCTTATGCGGTTAGGAAGGAACGCAAACACCCCGATCTTTTTGACCTGGCCTTATTCACACAACACAGAAAGATTGCATTGGCCGTTGCCTTCTGTGGTTATCAGGGGGGGCGGGGGGGGGGGGGGCATGATTATGTTGTAAAGCCGTCAAGCTCCCTCTGGCGTAAAGATGACTGTGGCTGTTTGTTTGTCGAGTCCCTGATGCCACAGTAAGTGAAATGAATGAGTTTCACAGCCTCGCTGCTAGTGGAGCGTGGCCGCCATCAGACACCGCTCCTCTTCCCTTCACTCTGATGAGTCGACTAATTTCCAGCCACCTCAGAGATGCTGGAGACTATAGGAAGGGAGAGTTAAATTGGGTCCTTAATGCCGCACTCAGGGAACTGTTTAGTAATTAAATTAACTATCACAATCTGTTTTATTGTCACTTTTGCAGTTTTTCAGGTTTAAAGAAGTGGGTGATTATAATCTGCTTATTTTCTCGTGCTGTGCGCTCCTTCATGTTGCACTTTCCGTGAGAAGAGACTCAGAGAGAAATAGAGAAATATAGAGGTAAGGACAGAGCAGACAGATAATTATTATGTAAAGTTATGGAGTCAGGCTCTGTATGGACATAGAACATCGTCTGACTTTCATTCCATTCCCCTTGCTCACGTAACTTCTATGCACGCACGCACGCACGCACGCGTGCACGCATGCACGCACGCACACACACACACACACACACACACACACACACACACACACACACACACACACACACACACACACACACACACACACACACACACACACACACACACACACACACAAACACACACACACACACACACACACACACACACACACACACACACACAGCAGCCTGCCTACGTGATAGTACACAGTGCTGCAAAGTAACTAAGTGCATGTACTCAAGTACTTATATACTTACGTACAATTTTTAGGTATTATTATTATATCGTACTTTTACTGCATTTACCTTAAAACTTTAGTTAGTTACTTAGATTTTGATTATCATTACAAAAGCTAACAAAAGTCTACAAGCTCACACATTGTGAACTTGTAGATCTGCTATTTTCTAAAGTTTTTTTTAAATACATTTGATGCATTTGTAAACTTTGATTTGCTGTGTATCAGAGCATTCCTATACTGTATACACTGCAGCAAAAATAATTACTCAAGTAACAAATGTGAGTACTTTTGTCCTGCCTCCTCCTCCATATCACATGTCTAATCAGAAGACAGAGTCACGCCATTGTTACACCCGAGCACAATGCGCTATTGTGTACCCCCCCCCCCCCTTTGAATGGGAGGAGGGAGAATTAATTCAGGTGCTGCTTGGCAAACAGAGTTGCATGCGGGGCACGTACGTATCCCGCCACACTCGCTGTGTGATCGTGTATAGTCCCTTGCTCGCTTCACGGAGAATGAGTGTGGACTTATTACCACAACATCAATACCTTAATTACCAGTCTCGTTAATCGTGTGTGTGGTGTCTACGGGACGTACGCCGCCTGGCAAACTCATTTGGGGGGCGCTCGGTCTGTCAGGATCCATTGTGTCCGTCGCAACGAAAAGGCAATTCCGCGTAATGAGTGCTTAAGCACGGACCGTAGGTGGGCCCCGTGCGCGCCGCTGAATGCCAGGTCGCCCCTGGGCAGTTTCCTGCCCGCTGTGTAATCCAATATTATCCACTTTGTTGTCAAACCAACGTGCAATCTGTCTCCCCGCAGTGAGCGTCGCATTAGTCGCCACGATTGTGTGACTTTAATTTCAAACGGAGCCTTGTGTCTTCCTGTAATTGCTCTAATATAGCATGCGAAAGATCAGATATTCTGTGGACATTCAACCAAAAGGGATCTTTCCCTAAGCCTTCGGCCTCTCTTTTTCATCTTGCAATAAGATATCTGTGCTCTTTTAATAATATATATGTGCTATTCTAATAAGTATGTGTGGATGGACTTCAAGACGCACTTCCTCAGGAGACGTGGCTCAGATCTGAACACATTTGATTTGACGTTAGGAACCCGTTGCGACCACATGCCCTTGGTGAAGATATGTGTGCTATTCTAATAAGATATCTGCACTATTATTTTCATGCTTGCCTATTTTCAACCTGGCGTCCCTGTGAGCACAGTGACGAATGATACTCACATGTTTTACTTAAGTAGAAGTACTACTGAATTGATTCTGTTACAACTAGGCCTCACTCACACCTTTCGATCTAGCATACAACATTGATGCATGCTAGATGAATACAAAGGGTGTGATACATCTTGCCCCAATGCATTTCCAATGGAAGTCACATGGTTTGACACAACATTTGTGTTGTATGGCTTTCGGCTGTGTTTTGACTGCCCCCCACCCCCTCATACAACACAAATGTTGTGACTCCCATTGGAAATGCATTGCGAGCTTGCATCAGCTATACTATACTATACTATCTCATACAACAAGCATACATCAGTCTGTTGTAAAGGTGTGAGTGAGGCCCTAGAAGTCTTGAATAAATAAAAAGTACAAATGTACTTGAGTAAAATGACAAAAGTCTATCGACATCAAAATGTACTTCAAGTACCAAAATTACTCATTGTGTAGAATGTTTCATTTCACAAGTTCAAAATGCGTACAATTTGTTTTTGAAAATAGACAAACTACAAGCTCACAATTCATTGCGAGTTCACACATTGTGAGCTTGTATTGTATATCTGCTATGTCCGAAAATATATATGCATATAGTCTACGGCTAAAGTGGTTCGTAAGTAAAGTGTTCAAATAATTGTAGTGGAGTAAAAAGTACAATATTTGCCTCTGAGATGTAGTGGAGTATAGAAGTAAAAGTACTGAAAACTGGAAATACCTAAAAAATTTTACTCAGGTACAGCATTTTAGTATAATTAGTTACTTTCCACCACTGGCTATGACGTTTAATTTCAGCCATGGTATATAGAGAGAGAGAAAAACAACTTCTGCGTGAGAATAGCATTTGGCTGCCGGCCCTCACAGATCCCTTCCTATGCCTGCTTCGTCCTTGGGCTCCGTTAATGTGTCCTCTATGTTCACTGTTCAGAGCATTCCCAGTAGCTTAGAATGTAGGTTGGACCCATTTCCATTTCCACACAGGGAACTATAGTCTAGCTGCAGATAGACAGACTGCTGCCGGTGTTAACTGGTTCACCAATAAAGCGTTTTCTGGCACAATGAAGTGATAATGATATCCCTGCACCTCTTTAAATGGTTCATTAACATATATCTCTGTAAAGCGCCTTGGATAATGATAATGGATATCCAAGGCGCTTTACAGAGATTGTGAATTATACATTCACCCCATTCAGGATCCTGGATGGCTCCTGGATGGCTGGATTCTATAGGCGTAAAATAATTGATATTTTTTTAAATCTCGATTTTTGCTCTATACTAGACTAATGAAGGTCAGGCCTGCGTGAATGTATTCACTCTGGCAGTGGATGGATTCATTTAGCCGCGTTTGTTCTCTCGCATGGAGGCCTCTCGGAGGCCACGTATATATTACTGAAGCCGTGACATTTGCAGCCGTTCCGTGCGGCGCGTGACATTTGCAGCCGTTCCGTGCGGCGCGCAGCCGGCCGCTGGACTTCAACTCCACTATGATGTGACCTTTTTAGCGCGACGGCCCGCTAACACCGGCTGACACCTAGCAGAGACGGAGGAATGAGAGGGATGGTGGGGGGGGGGGGGGTGCATACTTCCTTCCTCTCTTTGACAAACGATCAGCCAACGCAGGGAAGCTGGAGGTAACTTCACTAAAAACGCCGGGACAATTAACGCTCCACACGTCCCAAACTCTTCTCCCTTCTGGCTTCAAAACTATATGGAATGCACTTCCTATCACAGTCAGAACTGCAGCCTCACTCCCAATCTTCCGCCGTACTCTTCAGACTCCACCATGGCCCGTAGCACTTGCCCTAGCCCCTTGGATTTTTTTTAGACAGACTTATAGCTCGTTACGTATAGACAGCACTAGAATTGCATTTTATGTAGTCATAGCAATTTATAGTACACATGTATATGGTATAATATATAGTATAGTATGTATAGTTGACATAGATACACTATTACGTTCTTAGTTTATACATGATTCATGATAACTATACTTTTTTATATATGTGATTTATGCCATGCTTTTGTTTTTGCTTAAATGTAAGTCGCTCTGGATCAAGAGCGTCTGCTAAATGCCTAAATTGTAAATTGTAAACAGATATGTGTCTCCCCATTGCAGCCAAGTATGTACATTACATGCATGAAAAGGAATTTCCTAGCATTCTTGTGTATGCGAATGTGTGTTTTATTTTTATTCTTTTTTAAATGTTTTTTTAATGTTACGCCCGTTGTTGGAGTGGATGGGATTCTTGTGGATTGATAATAGAGTAATTTGTTTTGCGTTCGTTACCAAATGCGACACGCTCCAGTTACGACAATGAGAACGGCATGGACCATTACACAACCCGGTGTGTGTGTGTGTGTGTGTGGGAGGGGGACGGGGACGGGGGGGGGGGGGGACGGAGGTGTTGCTGAGAGCCGTGAGCCCACATCTAATTAATCTCCTAGCCAGGTAATTTGGGGCAGGGGGTGCGTGTCTCCGACCCTCCCCCCTTCCCCCCCTCCCCCCGTCGCAGAGTGAAAAAGTCTATTTTCATTGGCCGGGTGACAAATGTGCTTTGCTCTCATCGTCTCTCTCTCTCTCTCTCTCTCTCTCTCTCTCTCTCTCACTCTCTCTCTCTCTCTCTCCACACTCTCCTCCATTCTGTCATCACCATTCCATTTCCTCCGCTCTGCTTCTTTTCTCATCTCTCTGTATCTCTCTCTCTCTCTCTCTCTCTCTATCTTTCACCCCTCGTCTCATTTTCTCCCCATCTGCTTCCACTCCTCTTTCCGTTTTTATCGCTCACACAGAAGCTGTTGGAATTACTTCATCTCTGTCTCCCTCCCTCCCTCCCTCTCTCCTTCCCTCCCTCTCTCTCTCTCTCTCTCTCTCTCTCTCTCTCTCTCTCTCTCTCTCTCTCTCTCTCTCTCTCTCTCTCTCCCCCTCCCTCCCTCCCTTGTGTTCCTGTCCACAGTGGGTCAGTGGCGTCGCGGAGAGCAGCGGTTCTGTGAAGGTGACCTGTTTGTTTTTTCCGGGCCGGGCCATGGGCTGCAACACAGGACATGGGATCTGCCTGTCCCTCCCACTCGTGTCTTGTGTTGCAGCCAGTGGACCCGCCTGCCTGCCTGCCTGCCTGCCTTTCTGCAGCCTGTGGACTCGCCTGCCTCACTTCCTCACCCGGGGATCGGGCGACCCCGCCCAGCGCTGATGGAGCCGGGGCCATTATCGCATCAGTATTCAGTGTCCACCGATACGCAAGTTATGGGTACCATAATCGATATCGGGGAGGAAAAAACATTGTATTGTACAAAATGATGCTTTTGAGGACGAGCCAGGTTTGAATCAGTCACATGTTGAGTGAACTGTACTGCTACAGTTTAGACATCTCTAATCGCCATGAGTGAGACTGAGAGCAGGGCAATGCCATCGTTATTGTCAGCGTAACGATCAGTGTTGGGGGTAATTACTGTAATCTGGTATACTTTTTTGAGTCGTGCGTGAGTAATTAAAGGAAATTGACACCACTTGATACATGAACTTTGGTGAAAGAAAACGGAGAAATCGGAGGCAGATTCCTTGCACTCTTTGGCAATTTCGAAATCTAAACCATTCAACATGTCACCACGTGGCTGATGGCATACATTGGGCCTACTGGTGCTTTTATCGCGTGGACTTGTCACACCTTCTTAATGGCAGTAATCCTGTGGTAACGTAACAAGTTTCTTTGAAAAGTTATGTTTAACCAACACTGGTAATGGTTACAACATGGTTTTATAGAGGCGGAGGGTTTACTTGAGTCAATGCAGTCCCCGGTTTCGATTCAACACCTCATTCTAACCTGGTCGTCTGACATTCAGAGTGTTCAGGGGACTGGGGAGTCCCCACGCTATACAGCTATACTCCTACTACTGCTGCTAACTCTTACTGTGACATTCAAAGCCACGCTTTGAACATCTTTTAAGCTACTTAGAAACAAGCCACGGCAGACAGAGAGACAGAGAGAGCTTTTCAATGAGCGTCCTCTACTGTCGCATCAGATGAAGGGCAGTATACTTTGTACTCTCACTCATGGACTATTTTTTTCCCCCCGCACATTCCTATGTAATTTGACGACCGGCAGAGACTCCAGTCGGAGACTCAAAGCGTGTCCTGCTGGCCGATGATCCGCATTATTGGCTTAGCAATCCGACAAAAACAAAATCGCCATAACTTTGTGTGTAATAGTAATTTTAGGCAAACTACGGTATTTTCTATTGTTGAAAGAAGCCGATCTATACAAGGTCATAATAACCTCACCTCATTGCGACTTGTTGTGCCACCAAAGGGCTCAGACTGATGAGGAGGAGGAGAAGGCTGGAGATCCCCCCCCCCAAAAAAAATCCCCAAAACAAAACAGCTGGAGGCGAGACAGAGCAGCAGAGTTGATGACAGGCAGCTGGAGGCGAGTGTGGAGAGTTGGAGGTGGTGCTCTGCCATCTGCTAGCAGCAGGTGTAGCTTCATGTTTTTCACCTTCGCAGTCGCACCGCTCCACCAAATCCACCCCCACCCCACGAGGCACCAACTGCACCCCCACCCCACGAGGCACCAATTTGTAGTATGATCAAGTAAAAAAATAAGAAGAGGAAGAAAGTTTGAATATGGAGATAAAGGGTTTGTGACCGACAGCGTCTGTGCTTCTTTAGCCCGTGAGAACATGAAGTCATTTTCTGACAGAGGTTAATGTCCCTTGATTGGAATGTGGAAACAGGAATCAGGCTCGTCCTCAAAAGCATCAGGCCGCACGCACGCACGTACGTACGCACACTGTTTGCCAGAAGGATGGAGGACAGACTTGCTGTTGGGCTGATATCCGCCAGCAACCCCCCCCCCCCCCCCCCTAAATTAACGGCCTACTTGATCGTACTAAATGCGTCATAAAAAAGCCTTCAAAGGCAGCAGATCCGCAAGCTGGAAACACAGAGCAAAGGCAGCGCACGATGGTTTTGTGCTTGCAGATCTACCACTTCTGATTGATTTATCAATTTTAAATCGTGAAAAGCAACAGTTTTGAACATATGAGGTTTCCACCCGACAGAGAAGACATGATAACGGCTTTCCAGGGAGCTTGTCATCGTCTGCGAGTGCTTCTCTCCGTGGTAGCTTATAATTGAAACAAAGTGTTGACATTGACAGCCATGTGCCCAAGGGCATATGCCATCTTTTCGAGTGTTTTACAATTGTCTCCTCTCCAGACTCCCCTTATACTCTCTCAGTTTGGATTCTTTGTTGTCTCTTCTAATTGCATTTATTGCACATCAAAGTACCCTGAAGGCTGGTTGGTAGTAGCGTTTCTGTTTCTGCACACAGCTCGTGTAATGTATGCTAATCAGTGGATTATTAAAGTGACAAAACGAGTTATGCCTATTGTCGTTCATTCCTAATCTCTCCGCAGCGCTGCTGCTGCTGCTCTTGTGCCAGGATTCTCTCACCGCACACGTACACACTGTACACCAGTGGCGTGCACAGATAGACACTAGGGGGTGCTAGAGCACCCCCTGCCCTTTTGGCAATGTGCTCTTAAAAAAAACGGGGGAAAAAACGTTTTCTTTTTGTTCTTAATTTGTAGTGTGTGGACCATGCGGTAACATTGATCAATTCTTGATAAAACGCTTCTACTATATTATTTAGGCCCCCACAATCTAAAGCTATATTTCTATGTCAGTGGTTCTTCGATAAATAAATAAAAATAGCAGACCTACAAGCTCGTAGCGCGCCACTTGGTGGCGCGCTATGAGCTTGTAGATAAAGCATACCATAATGCTAACACCAAAATGGGTTACCGCCCCAAAATGGGTTAAGGCAACCAGCCGGTTCCATGCGCTGCACAAGGTGCCCTTTTTTCATTTGAGCACCTGCCCCTCTAAATGTCTGTGCACACCACTGCTGTACACACTGACACTGACAAATGAAAGGAACCTTTTGGATTGCTTCATTAGCGATACGGAAAATTTGCATCTCTCACAGAGCCACAGGGAGAAAGACAGGAGTTTGCGGCGCTGCATATATTTTCAGTTCTCGCTTTTTTTGTTTTACTTAAAGGACCACTTTACTACTTTTCAACCTATCTTCATATAACAGGTCCTCACTAATAATCATGATGATATAATGACATGATTATTTTCTATACAGTCTCATAGGAGGGCTGTGGGCAGTTCAGAAACCTGTCCACCAGTAACATCATTGATGGGGTTATGCAAGCTTATATAGAAACTAGGCTTTCTATAGTCCTGAAAAGGTGCAATGTGAAAATGGAAGCCATCGTTCTCACGATAATAAAAATCTAAACATTTAAATTTAAATTAATCCACAAAACTAACCATTTGTATTGTTGACCCATTTCTAAAATATTAGTGCAACTTTCGTTCTTTTTTTTACCCCTCTATCACACAGAACCATGTTTTTTGTGTCCATATCACTACGCCCAAAAACTAGTTCCATGTGATGGAGGGGTCAAAGTTGAACGAAAGTCGCACTAATATTTTAGAAATAGGCCAACAATACAAATTACGTTCGTTTTGTGGATTAATTTACTTTTACTGCGTGGCCCCAGTGCCCCCCAAAAAATGACCAGAACTACTTAATATTCACTAAAACCAGAGCAAAACTCCCACCAGGGGACTCGGGCAATCAATTAATACAGTTGCAACCACTATATTAATGGCAAGTATTTCATACAACTTAAGTTAAAAAAAATCTGAACTATCCCTTTATGTAGGGGAGAGCGATTGTAACGCGTCATGGTTGTAACATGCACGTTATCTCTTGATTGGTCAACGCCATCATGACGCCATCACATCAGTATGTGTACAGCAACGTACTCTACGTGCCCAGGAAGTTTGAATTGTTTACCTTCATCCTACGGGGAGTTATTGGCGAAAAACTGACTTTTCTGAACCATGGCGGCTCTCCCCTACAGTGCCTGTACTTAGTTACTTCACACCAGTAAAAGACAGTCAGACTTGTAAGGCAGTGTTGAGATTTTCGAGCAAGATTGTGGAGTCTTAAGTAGGATTTGCGGCGCTGCATATTTCTCCATGGCAGCGTAAGTCTGCATACACAATCTACAATTACTGAGGGAGAGAGAGGCTGGGGATCTGTTCCTCCTACCGCGCTGGGCTTAAATGATATCTGCCGCGCCCAGACTGCAGGCTCCAGTCATGACCCCTGTAGAAGCCATCCTCACTGTTTTGTATGTCTATTTATTATTATTATTATCACAATTGTTGTAGTTATTATTTGGTATTATTGGATATTGGTTTGATGGGTTATTATGTATTTGAATCACTGTTTGGACACCAAGGGCACGCCTCCCCGGCCAGACCTAATTGATTGATTGAGAGCCTGGGTGATTGGGGAGCGGCATGCACCTGGTGGACAAACCAGTTTTACCAGACAGACAACACAGAAGAGACAAATGCCAGAAGGAGCTGTTTGTAATGTACCATCACTGCACTTTAAAGGAAAGTAAATACAAACAGAAATGACATTAAACCTGTGGACAATCTGTTTCTTTGATCTGCGTACATCCATAGTCCCTAGGTGCATCAGTGGGTTTGTTGGCTAAGGTAGAAATGTTTGGAACCAACAAAGAGCCACAACAACCCCCAAGCCTGTTCCCAGGACAAGACCAGAGTTGATTTTATTCTTTTTTTTTAGATTCGTTTTTTTGTTTGACTTTTTGCCTTTATTGATAGTCACAACTGAAGATAGACAGGAAAGAGGGAGAGAGAGAGAAGCGGAGAGACATCTCCCCTCAGCAAAGATCGCCATGAACAGGACTCGAACACGCAACGCGCTGTCAGGCCAGAGCCTATTATGTGGCATGCGCCTGGACCACTAGGCCAGCGGGCACCCAAGACCAGTGTAGATTTTGACAGCACATTTTGATTTAGTTTCCGTCATAGACAGTCTACAAATTGTCTCTCCTCTGACGGAAACAGCAGTTATGAAGCCACGTGCTCTTATAGGATGACAGGATGATCTTCTTAATTGTCACAAATGAACAATGTTAGGCCAAAATCAAACCGTCCGTCCAATTATAAAAAACAACTATACTTTGATGTCTACCGTGCGGCACTGTCATAAGACGGAGCATCAACTAAGCATATTATAGCCCCCCCTTACCCCCCCCCCCCTCTCTGTCTCTCTCTCTGTCTTTCTCTCTCTTTCTCTCTGTGGTGGAAGCCCTCATTGCTGCAGGGTTGTTCGAAAAGAGCCACTTCGTCTGGCGAGAGAGAGAGAGAGAGAGAGAGACACACGATGGTAGATTGGACCAGTTTGTTCTGATTGAAGCCTCATATGTCCAAAACCTGTCGCTTTGCCGAACCACGAATCAGATACTTTCACAATGCTTGCCTCTTTCTCGTGTAATGTTCGACAATTTGGTGTTAAAAGTATGCTGGTTTCTTTACTGTTCAGTACACGCACTCTCTTTACTGTTCAGTAGAACAGTAAAGAAAAAAAGATATGGGAACCACTGAAATAGGGCATTAATGAAAACATAAATACATTTTTGAACATGGAGATAAGAGAGGTTCCACCAGCGAGGCAGGGTATAAAACGCGTGTGTGTGTGTGTGTGTGCGCGGGTGCATGTGTGCGTGTGTATAGGTGCGTGCATGCGCGTAAATTCAAAGTGAATTGAATAGACCTGCATGGGGAATGGATTATACCGCCGCCACATAATAAAGGAATTTACAAGGCGAAGCCCCCGGGGGTATATTGGCAACCCTCTGTATAATCCATCACAAAGCAGGCTGAGCCAGTAACATTTTGACGCCCGGGTGCCTTTTATTCTTTGTTTTGTTGTGGGGTTTTATTTTGTGTGTGCTTTTTGCCGGCAGTGACAGCCGTTCGAGTACAGATGATGATGTAATGGAGCTGGCTATATATCTAACCAACCGACTGAACCAAGCAAGCAAGCAAGCGGGTAATAATTTATTCCTTTGTTTATGCCTTTGGGGCGTAATGAATGACTTTCAGTGATATTTAATTAGAGGCGAGATCTGACAGCGGGCGATAACGGGCAGAAATTATGACACTCGTTGCTGTTCATGCTGAAGAGAAGGACACCTCTCTCTCTCTCTGTCCCTCCATCTTCCTACTACTTTCCCCTTTTACTCAAGGTCCTTCCCATCTAGATTGCAGTCACGTCCATGCAGTCCACGTCCGATTCAAATCGGATTCATTTCTAAAATCAGATATTTTGGCCCCGACCGTTCACACTGCGTTTGCAAGTGACCAGACCAGATCGTCGATCTGTCACAGATCTGTGTGTTCAGAAGACTGGCAGCCAAATCTGATCTGTTTGGACATCCAGTCTGGAATCTGATTTGTTTAAAATAAGTTTATAAACGGTAACAAACAAGTCACATGGAATCCGATTTAGATATAAGGTTTCGCATTTTCACGTCGGCTTTGTTTCAGTTGTTGGAGGTGGTGGTGCCGATGCCAAGACTGACTGCGCTGTGGACCACGCCTCTTCACAGAGCACGACCATGGATTGCTACCATAATTGTATTATACCATCCATCCATCCATCCATCTTCAACCGCGGGGGCAACAGCTCCAGACTTCCCTCTCCAGAGCAACATTAGTGACTTCCTCCTGGGGGATTCCGAGACGTTCCAAGGCCAGTGAGTCGATGTATTTCCTCCAACTGCGCCTTGGTCTGCCCCGGGGTCTCCTCCCAGTGGGACGTGCGTCGAGGACCTCCCTAGGGAGACGCCCGAGAGGCATCCTAACCAGATGCCCGAACCACCTAAGCTGGCTCCTTTCCAGACGAAGGAGCAGCGGTTCTACTCCGAGTCTCTCCCACGTGACTGAACTTCTCACCCTATCTCTAAGGGAGATGCCGCAGCCACCCGTCAAAGAAAACTCATTTCGGCCGCTTGTATTCGCGACCTTATTCTTTCACCATTTAGCCTATACTATCTTAAGATTATCATATACCAATAGAAATGAGCTAACATCATTGTTATAACATATTACACTATTACATTTATTGTTATTGCTATATTGCTACTACTTGTATTTGCCTTTCTCTCTCTCCTTCTCTCCCACGACACGGTCGAGGCAGATGGCCGCGCCCACCCATATAGAGTCTGGGTCTGCTTGATGTTTCTTCCAGCTAAGGGGGAGTTTTTCGTTATCTCTGTAGAGAGATTGCTTGCTCAGCTCTGTCGGGTCTCTGCGATTTGACACTTTAATAAAATCTGTGTCATCATCATACATATAAATGAAAGAAAAGGCGGTGTCTTGTCTGACGGTGCGTGTGATATGCAGCAGCCAGCGAGGCGAGGCGAGCGCGCTCCGCCAGATTGCCAACGTGCTCGATGTGAAGTGACGAGACACCTGTGATGGAAGGGATGAAGTTTCTCACTGTCTGCATGTCCCCGTCTTGACGAGAAACGGGGGCCCTTACATTTTCACATTCCACTGATCTATCACAACAGTTATCTTTCCCCCCGGCTGAGCAAAGCAAAACGCGTCCAGAAGACATTATCCACGAGCACACGGCAAAGCAATGCGCACTTCATCATTTTGAGTCTTTGCCTTTTCGAAGACCTTGGAATTTGGTTTGACTTGGTATACATAATGTGAAAATAGCAGATCTACAAGCTCTACGAGGCATTGTGTTGTTCTTGCTTACTGTAAATCGCTCTGGATTAAGAGCGGCTGCTACAGTAAATGCCTAAATTGTGTAATTATAATTGCTGTGAGCTTGTAGATCTGCTATTTTCACGATTTATTTTCAATTTGACAATTCGGTTTTATAGGCCTAATATAGTTTGTTCATTGCTTTTGATGCAGTAATGTGTTTCATTTAATGGTCTTTCTAACATTTTCTTTTTGGTTGAGGTACTGTATGAAAAAGCCCTTGAAATTGTCACTTCACTGTCAGTCATCTGGTGACCCCTCCAAAACCCCTGGTGGGTCCTGACCCAAAGGGTGAGAATCACTGCTATACTATACACTATATAATGACACATCGTCCCACACGAGGGGGGGGGGGGGGGTATTTGCATAATTATAACCGCTTGGTCCATGTCAAACCTGGTGACAGCGCGCATGCTGTAGTATAGGGAACAGGGAGGGATGGGGGCATCGTTGGAAGTCAACACCTGTCAGCAGTGTGCTGTTCCAAGCCGCTGACTGGGCTGACTTAATGAAGGTCACATTGAGTGTGGTCTGGAGTTCTACCGCTATATACACGCCGTCAAAACAGCATCAGGGTTCTTGTTCTCACGCTGGACCTATACGCTGTAGAATGGTTTTGGGGCGGAAGTTTCCGCCCAAATAACTTGTTTTTGGCGGAAGAACAGCTCAAGGAAGTGACGTCGACGACGCTTACAAGTCAGTTTACATTCTCTGTGTATGAAACTTCCGCCGATAACGTCTCTGCCGTGGGTTGTGACCATGCAGGCTTTTGTCTTCGCAGATGAGTAAGCCTGGGACCAAGGCTATAGGTTCTTCTCCTCCTCGCAAAAGGTACTACAGTCAGAGCCTGGCAGTGTTGATTTCATCCAATAAAACTGAGACGAAAAACGTTCGTCGAGTACCTTTTTCTTCACTGACGATAACTAAATAAAACAAGATTAACAAGATTAAGGGGCGATTCACACTATGGTCCCGGGTGCGCACTCGGGACTACTTGGCAGATGTTGTGGTAAGTAAGTAAGTACATTTTATTTATATAGCACTTCTCACAGAGAAAACTCACAAAGTGCTTTACATGCAGAAATTAGAAACAAAGACAGGCAAAATACAACAGAATAGTAGTCAAACAAAAAACAGGAACATACAAATTGATCTAAGAAAAATAACAACACAACCATTATGTTACATTAGGAAAAGCTTGTGCAAATAGCGGTAGTGGTATAGTGTGAATGCTGTGTACCGTTCCCGTGCTGCGGTCCGCATGGAGGTAAGTCTCGGGACCGATTGAAGTGTACTCGCATACGGATGGCTGCAGTGTGAAAGCCATCCGTACTAAAAGGCCAATGTGAATCATGGCCAGCGGGGACCAGGCAATCTTATTCAGGAACAGTTCTAATCGATCAGACTCATGTGTGAATCTGCCCTAAGTGTACCCGGATGCAGTAGAATCAAGGCCAATGTGAATCATGGCCAGCGGGGACCAGGCAATGGTATTCAAGACCAGTTTGATTCAATCAGACTCAGTGTGAAACTGCCCTGAGGCTACAGCTATATGCAATTCTGTTGACAAATAAACTAAAATGTAATTTTATGCTTGGTTGCACTCTGAAAATAGAGGAGGCCGATTTTGCGGGGGTCTCAGAGATAGAAAAAAAAACAGTGTTTTTTGTTTTACATACAACTGCAGCGATCTGTGTAGAACAAATACGCACTCCCATTTTTCTGTCTTTCAATAATCCAGCATGAGTGTCTTGTTTGGCAAAATGCCGCAAATCATGAATCATTGCACTGAAACTTTGCACACATGGCACATTTTTCAATTTTTGAAATATTTTTTAATATTACTCCTATCCTACACATTTTGTATCACTCTCGGTGACTGTCGTATTGGCCAACAGTCACCCCAGCCTCGTATTGACCGACCCAGCTAAAATAAATAGCCAATCTATAGCTCACAAGAACACTGCCTTGAATTCCTACAGTGGCTCCCCCTGCTCCCCCTGGTGGTGATATCGTTGTCATCGCCCATCCTGCATAAAGCGCATATCGATGTCTACTTCTACTCCCTCTTCTCTCTGTTCTCATATTTCAGGCGCTGGCGGCTGTGTGATTTTGTTAGCTAAGCTTGCCTGTCCACAGCTTTCCATTGACAGTATCATTCTCTCTGCATGCCAGACTGCCTGTCCTCCCACTCCATCTCGTCCTCTGCTTTCCGGCTTGTCTCTCTTTTCAGGCTCCCCAGAGCTTTGGATTTCTCTTCGGCTGGCTCCTGCTCTCTCTCTCTCTCTGCCTGCCTGTCACATTGTATCATTCCACATTGACATTGTGTTGATTGGTGGTGGCCATGTAAAGGTCCCTGCACACTACTGCGGATTTCAGATTTTTAGTCTCCCCCCACCCCCCACACTCACACTCACACACACACAAAACGCATCCAGTCTGCAAGGACATCTTTTGTGGTTCTCAACCAGCGATCCAGGGAGGTCCTTGAGGGTCCCCTGATGGAAAGTTGGTAACATTTTGGTTTCACACATGCACGGTCGTGTGCACAGCCGCACACACACACCACCCTTGCAGAACAGGGCTGTGATTTCAATCAATTTCCCCCCACCATCGCCAACCCGTGTGTCTGAGTGAATAATGTAGAATTGATTGAGGTATCGGCAACATGATTAAAATGGAGGGATTCCATTAAAAACCTTTCGGCGTATGCGTAGCAAGTGGCACAAATGGATAACTAATGAAAGTGGGTATAGGGTAAATTAATTGACTGCGCATAAACCAGAGTACCAGATTCGGAAGGAGCTCAATGTGTAAGTGAAAACCAAAGAAATAAGGAGGCAGAAACTGGAGTTAAAGGTTAACTGAATTATTATTGACTTCAAAAAACAGAACTTAAACAACTTTGAACATTTATAGAAAATAAAAAACACTGTTCTAGCCCTGAAACATGACTGTCATGATTATCATGACAGTCATGGCACAACTGCAGCCTGTTTTACGCAATCGCTACATACATTTACAGTCCGAACATGTATATAAACATTCCCATTTAAAATATAAAGTCCTCGCCACATGTGCCACGGGTGTTAGAAATTTGCTGGTAGCAATTTGCTGATAGCATTGCTGCATCCCGCATTTTTATCCGAGCGCCCCGGCTACTTTTCTCAAACGGGGTTCGTTTGGGAAATTTACCCACGTGGCGAGTACTTTATATTTGGAATCTGAATGTTTATGTACACATTTACAATGTAAATGTAGCGATCGCATAAAACAGGCGGAAGTTAAGCCATGACGCTCGTGAAGTACGAGCGCCATGTGAACCACATTGGCTAGTTCTGTCACAATTTATTGTAGTCTCCCATCTTTCCACAAAATAGAAAATGACGCATTACATATTGCAGATCTAAAAGTGTTGGTGTTGTGAGCTTGTACATCAGCTATTTTCACAATGTTTGTATCTTTCTTATAATTATTTGACATTATAAACAACTAAACTTTAGAAACGAGGCCAAATAAATACACTTTAGAAACAAGACCAAATAAACAACTACACTTAAGTTTAGAAACAATGTAGGCTACCCCTTTGCTTTATAGCATTACTTAGCTACATAGATTTGCGTGCAATAGGTGGTCCATCTGTAGATCTTCCCTGACTGCTTGAACTACATAGGCATCTGAAGATTTCCCCCTGAAAGTAGCTAATGTACAAGCTCTCATTAAAAATAATAATCTACATCTCTTCAAACTACCCATGTCGTTGAAACTCTTGTCACACCGTTTACAGTGGTATGGTCTTTCTCCTGTGTGGATATGCAGGTGCTTTGTCAGAGTAGCTAACACACTGAAACACTTGCCACACTTTACAGTGGAATGGTCTTTCTCCAGTGTGGATACGCTTGTGCATCTTCAGATTACCTAACTGACTGAAACTCTTGTCACAGTGTTAACAGCACTAAGGTTTTTCACCTATGTGGATATGCTGGTGCCTTGTCAGATTAGCTAACAAACTGAAACTCTTGTCACATTGCTTACAGTGGTATGGTCTTTCTCCTGTGTGGATACGCTGGTGCTTTTTCAGAGTACCTAACTCACTGAAACTCTTGTCACAGTGTTTACAGAGGAAAGGTTTTTCTCCTGTGTGGATACGCTGGTGTAACTTCAGAGTACCTAACTGGCTGAAACTCTTGTCACATTGTTTACAGAGGAAAGGTTTTTCTCCTGTATGGACACTCTGGTGTAACTTCATATTAGCTAACACACTGAAACTCTTGTCACAGTGTTTACAGAGGAAAGGTTTTTCTCCTGTATGGACACGCTGGTGGACCTTCAGATTATATAACACACTGAAACACTTGTCACATTGCTTACAGTGGTATGGTCTTTCTCCTGTGTGGACACGCTGGTGGACCTTCAGAGCCTGTAACTGCCGGAAGCTCTTGTCACATGTTTTACAGATGTGGATCTTCTTTCCTGAGTAGGTCATCCGATGCGTCTTTAATCCCCCCAGAAAAGTGAAGGTCTTGGTCGGCCGTTGATGCTCAGATCTTTGTTCGTTTGCGTTGTCTTGCCTCTGGCTGGTCACAGAGCTAAGGGGGATTTCTCCATTCATTGTTTGATGTCCAGTCACAGTAGACGTCACCGTGGCTGCTCCTCGCGTTGTGATGGACCTGAGACGAAGGTGAAGGCATATGACCAAGAACAAGACAAGAGCTCTCTGCCTCTATATCTGTCTTCTACTCACTCTCTGACCTATGTTCTCCTTGCTCTCTCTGGGTGTTGCATGGGACATGTAGTCCGTCCGCCAGCTAGTCTGTCAACGTTAAAAAGTGGATTCCAAAAAGGATCTTACTCTATATATATATATATATATATAGGCAGAGTCTAGGTATGGTCTAATGTTACACACAAGACAAACCATTGCCATGCACGCAAGCATATAGCAACCACAATTTGCGCATGCAGGTGCCACGTCAGCCTGAAGAGAAATATTCATAATCTGTGGTTTTCAAAGAGGATCAGGATCCAGTTGGTTCCCAGCTAATTTAGTTTAAACAGAGTTTAACCCAATTTTAAACATTACCCGTTGTGAGATATTACAATTTCTAACTATGGAAAAATAGCGGATCTACAAGCTCATAGCGTGCCACCAAGTGGCGCACTACGAGCTTGTAGGTCAGCTATTGTTTTTAAATTGTAAAAATGTGGCGCAAATCTTTGAATATATATGCTTTCAAAGTGAATGTTTTTAACTCAGGTCTAAATGGGTTAAACACTTTGCAAGCTTGTAGTCTGCTTTAAATATTGTGAGTGTGCGTGTGTGTGTTAGGGCTGTCAAATGATTACAAATATAATCAGATTAATCACAGCTTCAAAACATGCCTTGTTGCAGGAATTATTAGTATGGAGGCAATAGGTAAACCATCACATAAGGCTATGCAGAGAACGTGGTCTGCACCACACTACACACCACACCCTTTGACGTCACTTGTTGTGTAAAACATGCAATAAATCACAGACACCATAAGTTGCAGTTTTAGGTTGTATATTATATTCAAAGGTTTGAGGCAGCAGAGGCACGTTACTCCATAGCTCTAATGAAATGAAATGCATTAGAGCTATGGACCAGAGCTACTTACTCACACCTTTCAGTTCAGTTCCAATACAGTTCCCAGTCTATCCAAGCCCTTCAGCACGTTGCATAAAACCTGACAGTTAAACTCATTGAACATCATTAACTATAACTAAATATTATATTTAATAATGAATATTTACAGATATGGCATCATGAATAAATTACAATCTACATGAAACATATTACTTTTATTACAATTTTCTTTCGCCTATGGCATCTTCTCTCGTGTATCATCAGAAGTCCGGCTCTATGCTCGCCTCTCCTTGGAGGCCAGTTGGGTCAAAACACAGTATACCACATTGTGACAGCTGTAGTGAGTCTACAGTCCACCTGACTGCTGGCAATATAGCCCGTTTGTGATATGTAGATGTGATTGATAGTTGTTTTATTTATTTATATTAATTCTACAATTTAAGTAATTGTATTTATTTGATGTATTACTATTGTATCTATTTTATATATTACTGTTATTACAAATTTTATATATAACTATATTACTAATTGTATTTATTTGATGTATTACTGTCTATATTACTAATTATGAAAAGATGGAGTCACACAGGAGACCAGCAACGTCCTAAAGAAAAGAAAGAAATGCTCATTACTACTTTGTTCATAAAACAATATGATCATAGTGTGGTGTGTGTTGTATAGTTACCTTGCTGTGATGTAACTCCAAAGGTGAGCAGAAATAGTTGCTCCATTGGCTAGAAACATGCTCTTCACCGGCATGATGATCTTGTTCCTAAAAAAAGTCTATAATCAACCCTAACTGATTACAGAACATGATATAAAGAAAACACAACCAGAAGGATTTAGGCCTGTCACAATTACCTAATCGCCAAGTATTTGAGATACTTATTTTAGGGATAAGTCATAATCGTCTCCATGTTGAAAATGTTCATATAGCCCAGGCCGTAGCGTAACGGTCTGGGCACCGGACTGGTGATCCAGTCGCGGTGTGCCGCGGGTTCGACTCCCGGACCCGACACGGCCTTTACCGCATGTCATCCCCCCATCTCTCTCCCGTTTCCTGTCAGCCTACTATCTGTCCCTTAAAAAATCAATAAAAGGCGTAAGCCGCAAAAAAATATCTAAAAAAAAAAGAAAAATGTTCATATATTTTCAAACATTTTAAAGAAATAATGGAAGCAACCGATCTACAAGCTCTAAATGTGTCACTTTGTAATTTTCTTCTTTTTTAGTGTATAAAGTTATTGAATTATGCCATGTGCAGCTTTTTGTTTACAAAGCCTACAAACGCCAACGTTTGATTTAGAACTTAGTATGACGCAATTAAATTGTTACTTGTAATTTATTTGAGCGATAATTAATCGGCCATTATAAAACCTCAAATTCTGACAGGCCTAAACGGGTTCCAGTGACGTCTACCGAACCTTCCAGCTCTGTCCGAGCCTCCCAGCGACCCAGAAGTCCTCAGCGGAAAACACCCGGGGAAAGCTTCGGATCTCGGGCATCGGCTGAGATCTCCATTCTAACAAAGAACGGAAGACAGACACACACACCAAATTAGCTTTGCTGTGTGTCCTGTCACAACATGCACTTAAGAATAGGGATCGACTGATTATCGGCAACGGACGATTATTGGCTTTTTACCCAACCCTAAAGCAGTTCGTACTGTTGAGTTCCTCACCAGGCAGGCCCAGGTCCGAAGTCCTCCAGTGTCTACCCAGATCTCCGTCCTCCGTCCATCCATGGACAGACCTGCAGATCTCCATCTCTAGAGGCTCTTGCTGTGTCTACTGCCATCTCCATCCTGAGAGAGAAAGAAAGAAACCATTAGCTCTACAAGCTCACAACATGTTGCAACGCGGTGTGAGCTTGTAGATCTGCTATTTTTGCTGAACGCTCCCTCAGAATAGGGATGCTGGGGTTGAGGTGGTTAACAAAAGTGTCATTAAGACTTTGATTAGCTTGGAAAGCTGACAGACATTCAACCACAGTGCCACTAGGAGGCATCAACACATGTACAGTCCTCAACATCTTTTGTAATTTTTATTCAAGTGCTTCTAAAAGCAGATGAGATATTGACTCTCAAACTATTGTGCAGAGTCATTTAGATTTATCATAAAATATTTAAAACATTTGGATTACTATAAATTATGCCATTCTTCGTGCCATAACAGTACAAAAGCAGTTATCCATCCTCAGAAACAAGCAAGAACTATTCCTACTCACATAACAGCTCATCAGAGGCCTCTGAGGAAGCCCCCGGGGGGAAGGGGGGGGAAGCTTTGGAACGGATCTCTGTCCAGGGAACATCAGCTCGTCTATCGATATCTCCATTCTAACAAAGAAAGAAAAGAAAAGAAAAGACACACACCAAATTAGCTTTGCTGTGTGTGTCTGTGTGTTTGTGTGTGTGTGTGTGTGTGTCTGTGTGTGTGTGTGTGCCCGTGCCCGTGCCCTGTCCAGCAGCGGCGTTCCAGCGACGTCTACCACGATCTCCATCCTAACAAAGAAAGATTGATTAGAGTGACCAAGAGCCAGATATATATTATATCCCGTCACAACATACAGCCTAGTACATCAAACTTTTATTTATAGAGAACATTTAAAACAGAAGCTAAACACATCACTTACAGTAATAAACGTTTAAAGGACCACTTTTCAACCTATCTTCATATACTAGTCCTCACTAATAATCATGATGTCGAACCCGCAGCACGCCATCCGGCTGGCTTGGCGGCCTAGGTGCCCAGACAGTTGAGCTAAACATCCGGGCCACACTTAAATATTTAATTGCAATTTATTTGAGCGACAACAATTGTCCAGTAAAAAGAAACCTCATAATCGCGACAGGCCTAAAGCAGTTCTTACTGTGCGGTTCCTCACCTGGCAGGCCCAGGTCCGAAGTCCTCCGGCATCTACCCAGATCTCCGTCCTAAGAAAGAAAGACAGAAATAAAGACCAAATTAGCTTTTGTTGAGCTGCAAATTCAGAACCACTTAAACCCTCTATATATATATATTTGATAAGACAGACCTTTAAAGAGAGCATTTGGTATATGCTCCGATGTCACTCTACACAAATTGATTTGCCAAAATAGCAGATCTACAAGCTCACAACATGTTGCAACGCGGTGTGAGCTTGTAGATCTGCTATTTTTGCTGAACGCTCCCCCCAGAATAGGGATGCTGGGGTTAAACAAAAGTGTCATTAAGACTTTGATTAGCTTGGAGAGCTGACAGACATTCAACCAGTGCCACTAGGAGGCATCATACTGCCATGCTATACTTCGTGCCATAACAGCAGATATCCATCCTCAGAAACAAACATATATTCCTACTCACAGCTCATCAAAAGTTTGCAGAGGAAACCCCCGGGAGGGAAGCTTTGGAACGGATCTCTGTCCTTCCACGACGTCTACCACGACCCATCCACCCTAACAAAGAAAGAACGAAAGATTAATTAAATTGACCAAGAGTCAGATATACGTGTCCTTTCACATCATACACAAAATGTATAGAGAACATTTCACTAGGAAAGACCAAGCATCAGACATGGGACCCCTTTAAGATGGTTTATTGAACAAAAGAGTATGGTAATGGTGGTCAAAATGCAGAGGCTTGAAGTATGCATGCGGGGTATGGTCGTCTATGGGTGCGTGGCATGCGCGGCATGGGACGCGTGGCATAAACGGCCATAGCATGAAATACATGGTGGAGCCAGCGTGGTCGCCTATGGACGCGTCGCATGCGAAGCATGGGACGCGAGGCATAAACGGCCAGGGCATGGAATACATGGTGAAGCAGCATGGTCGTTTATGGGTGCGCCGCATGCGCAGCATGGATTGCGCAGCATGGATTGCGCAGCATAAACGGCCAAGGCTTAAATACATGGTGGAGCCAGCATGGTCGCCTATGGACGCGTCGCATGCGAGGCATGGGACGCGTGGTGTAGACGGCCAGGGCATGGAATACATGGTGGGACCAGAGGTTCGAGGGGGCGGACCCAGATACTTTGGCTTAGGGGTCGAGACGTGAGCCTGAGTGATATAGTAGAAACCCCCTCTGGAACCTGCAGAGTAGAGAGAAGGGAGGGTTACTGGAAACTAGCACACTGGCGTTTTTGACACTTGAGTTTAAGTACCTACGGTTATGGGCGAGGTAAGGGTGGCCAGGTTAGATAGAGGTGGGTGAGTGGTTGGCATGGTTGGCAAGGGTGGAGTTTGGTTGGCAAGGGTGGAGATGGCAGGCAGGTGGGTTGTCTTCTGCTTGGCCAAACCTCCCGAACCTTAGTTGTTCCAACTCCATTTAAAACAGAAGCTGACCATACCATTCCATGGACAGCGAGAACTGCAGATATCCACCTGTAGGGGCTCCAGTTGAGCCTCACAGCATCTGGAAGGAAGACATGGTGGTTATAGTCTATGTATGGCTGAAGAGCTTTGCACATCACTCACTTGTTATGCCAATAGGAATTTGTGTCTGTCCATTTTGTCTGTGTGGCGACAATTTGTGTCTGTCCATTAGTTTTTTTAATAATACATACAATTTATATAGCACTTTTCAAGGTACACAAAGTTGCTTCACAAAACAGAAGTAAAAACAAATTAGAAAATAAACTAGTTAAAAACTAAAAATATTTTTTTGGCATGTTTGTGAAGCTTTTCGGTTCCACACCAGTAACGACAGAAGCAGCAGGGTGAGAAAGCTCAAGAATGGCATCCCACAGGGATCAGTGCTGGCACTGAATGATGCTGTTCAACATCTACATCCACGACCTCCCTGCAACAACATCAATGAAGTATGGCTATGCAGACGACCCGAGTACTGTGCCCCAGTCTGGAGCCGTAGCCCTCATGTCAAGAAGCTGGATGCTGCCCTCAACACCGGATGGGCCACCCCAAACAAACAAACAACTGCCTGCCTGTTCTCGCTGGAATCACGCCAACAGAGGTCAGACGAGAAGCAGCCACGCTGGCCCTCACCGGGAAGGCACAGCTGAGTGAATCCCAGCCACCTCCTCCACAAGGTCGTCAGAGACACCACAGCACACGTGCCTCAAGTCACGGTGCCCTTTGCCACAACACACACACGCGCATAAAGTCACGGTGCCCTTTGCCACAGCACACGTGCCTCAAGTCACGGTGCCCCTTTGCCACACAGGCCCAGGAACTGCTCCACACAACACCAGCTGACACCTCCAAGGCATTCTGGGTGAAGGCAAGACAGAGGGGCCAGTGGAATACATTGAGGAACGCAAATATGTTCTTTGCCAGCACTTCCCCTGCAAGGAGTGGACAACCCTCAAAGCAGAAGTGGGACATCTCAGACAGTGCCCACTGTGAATGTGAGGATCCACTACAGACGGTGGAACACGTAATAACCATTTGCCCCAAATACCGGCCACCGAATGGTGATCATGGCTTAGGTGACCTAGACAATGACACACTGCTGCAACAGAGCTGACGTTCTATGGACATACGGCAGAAGATGTTTATGAAACTTATTTGTAATTTCTTAATTTTTTTGGCATGTTTGTCAAACCTTTGTGGCATTTAATTATGGAACTTGGATGTTTTTTTATTTATTAGTGAAAAACCTGACCAATGAGTAACAAGGGATTAGCACAGTAGTGTAGAGGAACCTGCTGCTGCCATGCCAAACAATTTGGCCATCTTGAGTGGGAGTAGGGAGTAGAAACTGATTATGATTATGAACATTATGATACTGTTTTATACGTATTGTCATAAATAAACAACATTTTATTCTACATTACATCTTATTCTAATGATTAGCTTTGTCTCAGAGGTGGTTAATTTTATTTGTAGACCACTTGGAAGGTAGGTTAACACACAACTAGAGAAAATAACATTTGTACCAAACATAATCAGACTTATTTTCTTTCGTCCTATTAGAGAGTGATTGTTCTCTGCATTTACACCTTAGGCAAAGTCCTTCTTTTATTCAATCAAGGCATGTCCCATAGTTACATCAAGTTACAAGCATTCAAGTCATCCTCTCATGGTATCCCTCCAGGCCAGGTCAAGCCCTGTCCTGCCTCGCCTCCTCCGTTTTCCAACTCACCAGTCCCCCCAACCTCTCTCCCACCCTAACCTTTATACAGTACCTCTCTCTCATGCAGTGGGTTGTAACCTGTTGTCCCTGTGTGTGTGTGTGTGTGTGTGTGTGTGTGTGTGTGTGTGTGTGTGTGTGTGTGTGTGTGTGTGTGTGTGTGTGTGTGTGTGTGTGTGTGTGTGTCCTAAACAGCTAATCAAAGACCCCCAACGGTGACAGTCCCTGTAGTACTCATAAAATGCATGCAGACAAACTGTAGCCTCCTGTCCTAAAGAATGGCTCTCTGTCACGTATCAGTCAAACAGGAAGGCCTAAAGATCAAAAGATCACTCCCAAGAAGGCCCACAAGGCTTCCTGCCTGTAGGACAATTGATATGCAAATAGTTAAGGCACTGTAATGGGATGAAGGGAGAAAGGCTTGCACTATAACTAACCAAGTATATGTATATGATTCAAATTACACGACACATCCCCCCTACTAATAGTCCTCAAGGCTATTAGTCTAAAATATGAATCATAATTTGGCTCAACATGTTTTCCTCCCCACAATCCCCAAATGTTCAAATTCCCAAAAATGTCTCAATTAACCCTGAAACCGAATCCCTTTGTAAGATAAGTACCCTCCTCCCCCCTGGGCACTGAGAATGTAAAACACAGTCAGGTTGACTATGTTATTTGACATCTGCTAGATAATGACCCTATCAGTCTTATCTTGCCCTGCGACTGTTTTAGACTCACATACTGTTCTTGACATAAAAGTCCTGATTTGAGAATTCCTCACAACAAATAAAACTTAACACATTAAAAGAAAACTGTATAGAATTAAACAGAATAATTAAAATTAATTCAAATATATAAATGTACCCCAACATTTTTCTATCACAGACACACAAACAAATACCCCCCTTGCACCTCTGACCCCCCTCCCCCCCCCTGCCAGCTGTGCAAAGGAGAGAAGAGAGGCTGATCCCTGTACCTGTATGGACATTAATATTTGTGTGAAAGTGGATTCCAATATCGACTTGATAAGAATAATATTCCCTTATAAATATCCCCCTCTCCCCCCCTTAGTTTGTGAGTAACTTTCACAGAATAATGGACAGATGAATAGCCCTGCAGAAACCATCATCTGACCCAATGATCTGGAAAGCAACACAAACCAAGAGCTAAAACAATATTTGTCAATCAGACTGTACTATTGCAATCTCAATCTCAAGAATAAATGAATGAAGAAACCTACAGTACATGAAAATCAAACATCAATACATCAACATGGAAACAATAGATTACCACTATTCCTCAGTGCACTTAGATGGAGTCTAGAAAAAGTCAGTTGTCAGATGACAGCTAGGTGACAGCTCAAAAGCTATGCTGTCAATAGCACAGAGGGGGGGCGTCTCAGTGTGCAGCCTCTTAGAGTCTCTCGTTGCGGTTTCTGATCACACTGTCCAGCAAAATGACCATACTGACCACATTTATGACAAACTCCTCTCATTCTCCAGCTTTCTGGGCTGTGACGTGTCAGTGGAATATATCCTTGCTGAGGTGCAGCCCACTGGTAGGGTGACACTGGCTGTTGTCTCTGTGGTGCCCTCACTCTCCATGGCGGCACTTTTTGGTCTGCGCTGTCCTGCAAATGTGCCACTTCTGGTTGAATCAGTCTCTCTTCTTGAATCTTTGTCAGCACTTCCGCTTGTAGTGACACTGTATTCTCATTCATTTGACGTACAAGGTCAACATCTTCAAGTCTTTGGAACTCCTGTTTTTTCCGGAACAGGTCGACGCAGTGAGCAATATGGGTTGTGTAGGTTTCCAAAGGCAGTGTTGAGAGGGAGACGATCTCCTCCAATTTTGTCTGTACAGGCCCTGGCAGTCCCTGGAATATCTTGTCTCTAACAAGTGTCCGGTCGAAACCTGGACCGCGGGCGTCATTCCCCGTCACGTCCATCCAAATCTGATGCGCTTTGGCCACGTACCCCCTCGGATTCTCTGTGGCTCTCAGCGGGTCAATGTTGACGCTATCCGTGTACACTTTGAGCGGGTAAACTTCTCTCAGAGCACGCCAGAATGCACTTCTGTGTGCCACAAAAGGATCGCTGTCATTCTCTGCATTGTCGATATATTCTCTGAGATCTGCTCTGATCAAGAGATCATTAAGAACATGCACCTTCTCCAGCCTGCCAATCAATGCTTTCATGTCACCGATAGCCAACTGATTATCCCCAATTCCCAACTGTGGGTCCTTCATCAATGCATGAAACTTCGAAATCCAATGATATGCTCCCTGCTCAAGGGGTGGCAGATGTTTCAAAACGTATGACAAGTCTGAATGGTACCATGGCATATATTTCCCTCTCATCACTGGCAGCTGAGTGACAACTGCAGTGTCAATGTCAGGTGTGGGCATCTCAGCCCTTTTCTCCATGATCTCCTCCATGTATGCGGTCTGACGTGCTTGAGCCTCTGCCATGTCTTTCATCTTCCGGTCTAGGGTCAATGACATGGCCGCCATTGCATCCTCCCAGCCCCGTGGCACCTCCTCTTGCTGCTCTTGGCCCCGTTTTGACCGTCCCTGCCTCTTCTCCCATTGGACCAAAAACCGACTGATTTCCTCTTCTTCCCTCGACAGCTCCTTGAGACTAGTCACCAGTGCTGCCATGATGGGCTTGTTATGTTTGTAAACCTTCAGGTCGGCTTTCTGTCGTGTCTTGCATTCCCTGATCTCGATCAGCCTCTTGCGGGAAGCCTCTGCATCCAGGGCGAGTGTACCCCCATCCGCGCCATCTCCACTTCCGTCCTCCGATCCTAGTGCGCGACTGGCAGTCCTCTTCTTTGGTCTGCATGGGCGCCTGCTCAAAGCCCCCCTGGAGTCTCTCACACGTCTCTGACTCAAATGTGTGCGAGTGCGGGGAAGCCTCTCACAATCACTGCTGTCCTGTTCAAAGTCCTCATCACTTTTGTTGATGCTCTTCCTCTTCCTCTTACTTCCACTCTGCCTGGTTTTCAGCTTGTCCAGTTCTCGAGCAGCTTCACATCCTGTGGTCAAGTCAACTTCTTCCCTAGCAATTGTAGCAATACTTTCCATAAAGGTCTGTGCAGTGTCTTTGTCCCCACATTTCTCATAAAGTCGTCTCAAATGCTGTAAGTCTCTCTTCTTGCGGGCTTGAGTAGAACTGTCCTCCTCCGTGTCAGAATCAATGTTCGTGTCTGTGTTGGGGCGGGCTGCCCTTCTGTAGATGTCTTCACCTCCCTCTCTGTAGCTGTGTGCAGCCTCATCATGCAGGTCAATCAAGTCGAGGACCAGATGGGCCTCTTTCATCAGAATTTCACTCAAACGTGTCTCTATAGCACGCATATACTGTCTCTGTGTCCTTAATTCACTGGTCACGTCCTCTTTCAGGGAACGTACCCGCTCCAGCTCCCTCTTAACAGAGCATTGAGTGTCGCTGTCGTCTGGCCGTTGCTTTGATGTCCTCATGTCACTGTTCTCCATAACGTCCACCTGAGTCTGTGCTGAGTTGTCGCTGTGACCCACAATGTCAATGCACTGGTTCTGGTTGTCTGTGCTGCAATCAGCGGACATCTTCTCCTCAGGCAGGACTGACACAGACAATGGTGCGGAGTCGGACCATTTCCTGCTCATGTCCTCACTGACAGTAGGCCTCTGGCTCGCTATATGTGCGACAATATGAGGACCCATTTTCACTTTTTCTTTCAATCTTCGAGTCCGCCCCTCTTCACAGAACAAGTCTAAAACTGACAGTTCTTCTTTCCTTTTCATTTCTCTCTCTTTTGTCGTCTCATCTGCTCTATATCTACACACCTCTGCCTTTATAGATTCAAGGTCTTCTATCTCGAAAGAGCCCTCTTTTGGCCATGGCGTTTTCCTGAAATGCTGGGAATATTCTTAGATGGATATTTCTTGTGCACAATTTGCACTGGAGTACGCTTTGTGGCCATAACTACTAAATTGTAGCTAATCTCACTAACTGTTACTCATTCTGGGTGACACACGCATGCATGTCTCCTCACCTCACACAGTCACAGACACGCATACTCATTTGCATACTGGCATAGAATGAGTAGGTAGTCAACAAACTCACTCACTCACTCACTCAAGGAAAACATGCAATACCTTCTTATCCCCGTTCACACAGGAAAGTGTAAAATAAAGAAATGAGATAGACAAACTATACTTAGTCTGCAATTTAAGAAATTATAATGCCTCTATTTTCTTTTAGACTGATTTAGGGAAAATACCCCCCTTGATCACTTCAGTGACTGACACCAGCATGTCAAATGTACTCACTATCTCATTTGCATTTAAGCAACCGTGCCAGTGGTTTCGTCCCTAAGGTCAATTTACTTATATGCAGACTATACATTTTGACTAAAATAAACCTGTAGGCTTAACCCTTTTACTGCTGCCATTTATTGAGAAATTAGGACCTAATTCATGCCAGCATTTTCTTTATTTGAGCTCTTATTTTGAAAAGCCACATTTTGCCTCAACCGGAAGTGAGCTTATCCCTGCCAGCTTTACGTTGCCAAGACAACCTTTGTTTACATGATCGAAAAATGCCGGTACATTTTTGCACTCCACAACGTCGACTCGTGCCGTCAAAGAAACGCTGTTTTGACCAAAAATGCCATCTGGGACAAGGAATAGGAGATACAGGCGATTGAAAGAAACGGATAGAATGGATTCTTATGGCGACGGTGAATTAATATGAACGATCCAGTGCAGTGCTAACAACAGTGCTAGCTAACCGGCTAACGTGAGTAGCATTATGGCTTGATCAATCATATGCACTAATAAAGGGCAATTGCCGAAGGGCTTCGGCAATGGCAGCAAGCGTTAATATCAAATTAATGCTTCAATTGCCGAAGGGCTTCGGCAATGGCAGGAAGACGGTTAACAATCCAATTTAACCTATCTAATTTTACAAAAGATCAATGAAATATCCTAAATGTGAAATGTATTCTCATACTAAACTCAAAATTTAGATTTAACCCCAAATTAAAGCCAATTTAATTTTAAACCTGAACTAAACCCCCAATGTAATTGCCTATATACTCCCCCCTCTGAAACTTGTTTCACATGTTTCAGAAATATCTAAAAGAAACCAATTAACGCTTTACAAAAAACCAGCCCAAATTTAAACCACCCAAGTAAAAAATAAAATCCTCCCCCAGCCCTCAGCCCTTGAGACAAAGGAAGGCCTCCACTAAACCAGGAGAGCAACGCGAAACAATGAATAAATGCCAAATCACACCCAAACAACGTGTACGTCACTGAACAACAGCAATTTATACAGCCAAGACCGCACAATTAAAAATAGCAACAAAAGACTTGATTGAGAACTATTTGGCATTCAATCACAGCTCACAATGATCTACAGAATCGAATATCACGTCGGGCGCCAAAATCTGTGGTATATTTTCTTCCAGGAGTTTGTAGATTATGACCTTATTTCCCCACTGTACAAGAACGAGAAATGAGCTCCGTTTTCCCAGGCAAAGTCCTTCTTTTATTCAATCAAGGCATGTCCCATAGTTACATCAAGTTACAAGCATTCAAGTCATCCTCTCATGGTATCCCTCCAGGCCAGGTCAAGCCCTGTCCTGCCTCGCCTCCTCCGTTTTCCAACTCACCAGTCCCCCCAACCTCTCTCCCACCCCAACCTTTATACAGTACCTCTCTCTCATGCAGTGGGTTGTAACCTGTTGTCCCTGTGTGTGTGTGTGTGTGTGTGTGTGTGTGTGTGTGTGTGTGTGTGTGTGTGTGTGTGTGTGTGTGTGTGTGTGTGTGTGTGTGTGTGTGTGTGTGTGTGTGTCCTAAACAGCTAATCAAAGACCCCCAACGGTGACAGTCCCTGTAGTACTCATAAAATGCATGCAGACAAACTGTAGCCTCCTGTCCTAAAGAATGGCTCTCTGTCACTTATCAGTCAAACAGGAAGGCCTAAAGATCAAAAGATCACTCCCAAGAAGGCCCACAAGGCTTCCTGCCTGTAGGACAATTGATATGCAAATAGTTAAGGCACTGTAATGGGATGAAGGGAGAAAGGCTTGCACTATAACTAACCAAGTATATGTATATGATTCAAATTACACGACACCATCAACACCTATGATGTATTAAAATGCAAAGCATGTTTGACGACCAGGTCTGTGCAGGCATGCAGTCCCCGTTCTGAACAGCCATCCGTCCTGCACAGAACCAGACTGTAAGTGCTGCTATTAAAATGTTTACTTTAAAAATACTAAAATACAACAATTAATGGTCATAAGTTAATAAAGCATAATTAATAATATCAATGATGATAATCATGATGTACAATAAATATGTGGTTCATAATTGATTTCATGAGAGGTTTAAAAAAATGTAAAAACATGATGTGATGATACCATCTGAGGCAGAACAAAGTTCCCTGTCTGTCAGTAGCAACACTGGACCATGATTGACTGATTGATGCATGATTGCCTGGCATTGCACACAGGTGCTACAAACTTTGTCTCACTCGCTCAGATCTGCACAAGGAAGCAGTACACTTGCAGCAGTGTATATAGTGTTTTTGCACTGCTAAATTATATTAAGTCAAGGAGAAATGGTCAAAGAGACATTCTAAAGACTCTAAGCAAAGCAATAATCAAGAACCTCTTTACACGACAAGAGGCCAACGAGGTATTCTATATTTATATTAGTATTTGTTGTGCTGTTTTGTTGACTGTAGCCTACACGACGGACACGTTCACCTGTTTCTGTTTCTACATGTTTGTATGTCTTTGTTTGATCAAGATTATGTATTATGAATGCACTTTGTTGATTGTTTATGTGTTTATTATTTTTGTGTGAACATTCTCACGGCATGGATGGAACAACTGAGGGATGAGAAGAATGCCCGAAATAAATGCCCGTTTATAAAGAACCGACCTGTGTCGTGCAAGTGAAAGTGGCAATTGGAATGAAATTAAAGTGCTAGAGAACAGCATGTGTGAGCCCAGCAGTAAGACTTCTTTGGGGGGGGGACTTGAGACATTCTACTAAAAGTATTTGGTATTATGTACAAGTCTAGACATGAAGGCTGGTAGTAACCTACTTATATAAGTAAATAAAACCTTCTTGTGCCTAGATCGGCTGGCCTATGTACAAAGTCTAGATGCAAAGGCTGGTGTTGGTGTACCATTTATGAAGACTGTGTTCATAATTGTCAGGGGGTGGGTGGCAGTTTCTGTCTTGAAAAATAACCAAACAAACTGGTACTTTATTTAATTGCATTTTGGTCTTTATTTTACATACATATTCAAAGGCAAGAGTTTTGAGGGGAGCCTCCTATATACAGCTTTTGGACCCATACGTCTCAATATTTGCCATTGACAATGAAAGGATAAATTAGGTAAAATGTCCGACAAATATGATGTAGGCCTACATTTAACCAACCAATCACATACATTTAGTTCATGAGATAATGAATTTGATTGGATTTCTTCCCCATTGCATCAATTCATCTGCATGTCTACATATTTCTTTCTGCTTCGTTATATGACCGTGCATGTTTTATTATCATGATACTGTTTTTATACTGTATTGTCTTAAATAAACAAGTCTAAATATGGATTATTATTCTAAATCTTATTCTAACAATTAGCTTTGACTCAGGTGGTTAATTTTATTTGTAGACCACTTGGAAGGTAATACACCTTGTACCACTAGAGAACATAACACTTGTACCATACATACATAATCAGACTTATTTTCTTTCCTCCTATTAGAGAGTAGACGATTGTTCTCTTTAAATGCATTTACACCTGCAAATGGTGAACCTGCCCATCAACACCTAGGTTGTATTGAAATGCAAAGCAAGTGTGACCTGCAGGTCTATGCATGACGGATGGCTGTTCTGAACAAAACAATGACAGCAGGACAGAAGCACTGTCATCTAGGTACAAAAAGATGCCACAGTGCAAAATAACATACATTAGGCTATATGTACCACGTCTAGATGTGAAGGCTGATGTTAGTTTACTATTTTCCCAGGGGGTTGGTGTCAGTTTGTGTATTGGAAAACATGTATTTGTGTTTTTGTCTTGGTTTTTTATTACATATTCAAAGGGAAGATGTTTTACTTTTTATCTGTTTTATAGCAATCAAGAACAGTTAGAACCTTGTCTGTAGGAAAATCTCAGTGTCTTAATTGATTGGTGCCAAAGGATCAATGCATGCCCATAGCAATATAGAACATAATATTTGTGCCAGAATAAAGAAAATGCAGTTCTATAAAATGATGTCCCAAACGAGGACATGAATAGTGCTGTTTATTGTAGACCTACACGTAAATGGCAGCAGGACACGGAGAGTGGATAGCAGTGAGTGGGGAAGCTAGTAATACCATATTAGTGTAAACACTTTGACAAGAGTTTGTAAGAAAGGATTAGAAACAGAAACAAACAATGCTCCTACCAGTGCTCAAAGCTAAGAGCTTAAAATGATTAACTACATCCAGTGTCTGAAATGCTGTATATTGTTCTGTCCATGGGATGGTTCCAGTTACAGAAATATTAGATTATTTCTGGTATGTTTGTGTATTTTAAATTTTAATACACAATTTTAATTAAATGTGTTTTTTTCTTAGCCCAATGGAATACCCTTTGTAGGGCAAACCTTGTAGGATCACAAAACATGGATGGAGTCCATGCGTTTCAGAAGCTACTGTAGTCCATACCTTTTAGTAATAACATGGTTTAAAAACAAAAGGTCTCTCTACATATAGATCGTGAAAAGCACTGTCTCCAAGGGGGGCAGTGAGATACTATACACTGTCATTTGAGCAGCATCGCATGTATTAAACATTATGATACTGTTTTTATACGTATTGTCTTAAATAAACAAGTCTCAATATTACATTTAATTCTAAATCTTATTCTAATGATTAGCTTTGTCTCAGAGGTGGTTCATTTTATTTGTAGACCACTTGGAAGGCTAGAGAAAATAACATTTGTACCAAACATACATAATCAGACGTATTTTCTTTCGTCCTATTAGAGAGTTGGTGATTCTCTTTGGAGGCATTTTCAAATGTTATTGTTGAACCTGTCCATCAACACCTAGGATGTATTGAAATGCAAAGCATGTGTAACGACCAGGTCTGTGCAGGCATGTAGTCCCCGTTCTGAACAGCCATCCGTCCTGTACAGAACCAGACCATAAATGTCAAGTGAATCCAACCTCCTGTTATTGGAACATACAAGGCAAGATAACAGAACAGAAAACTATACTTTGTGCAAGGCCTATATTTTTTGTTCATTTTTGTATGCATGTTATAGGCCTATACATATTCAAAGGCAAGAGTTTTGAGGGGAGCTAGACCCTATGCTTTTAGACTCATACGTCTCAATATTTTCCATTGACAATGAAAGGATAAATTAGGTAAAATGTCCGCCAAATTTGATAGGCCTACATTTAACCAACTAATCACATAAATTCAGTTCATGAGATGATGTATGATTTCAGTCAGTAACATTACATACCCTTTAGTAGATAATAACCCTTGTAATGTTAGGTACAGTAGGCATTGTTAATATTGTTTTCTACAGCTACATGTCTATAACGTATTGCACATAAATATGCATCACTGGCCATTTGTATGTGCTGAAATTGACACACTTTAAATCCTTATTTGTTAATATCTTAAGACTAGACAACAGTATTTTCCCTTGCTGTAAAATTCATATCTGGGGAGGGTGGAGGACAATGTGTTAGACTGTGATTGGTGGAGAGATGGTTCTTTGTTCTCTTTGACCAATCATATCAAAGCAGTTAGTGGTTCCACCTCAGAGTCTCTGGTATAAGAAGACTTGGTCTGTGTCATTTCTCCACAACTCCTCAATCATTTCTGATCACATCTGACTGTGGACTCCAGACTTCAAGTGAAGATGAACTCTCTTGGTATGTTTCTTGGTTGTTTTTCCTTAATATTCTCAATAGTCATTTTATAATTAATTGCATTCTGAATCTGAGCTGCCTTGCTGTGTAGAATATGTACATAATTTCAGCTTTACATCACAGCAACAACCAAATATTAACTTTAATCCAAGTGATCCTAGTATTACTTATTACTTGTGTTTAAAGTAGTATGTTTGTAGTTATATGACATGGATTTGTTGCACAACATGTTAGTAATGTGTAATGCATGTATTTCTTGTACATGTATCAATAATCTTTCCTTTGTATTATTTCCAATCCAGTGTTCCAGTCTGACTGCCCTTACCTACCAGAGGTGAATGAACAAATACTCTTGGCAAAGAAAAAACATTGCTGTGATCAGTGTGGAAAACACTTCCCTTGCACATCCAAACTTAAAAGACACCAGATGATTCACACTGGAGAGAAGCCCTATGGATGTGCTCAGTGTGGACAACACTTCTCATATATATCTCACCTTAAAAACCACCAGAGAATTCACACTGGAGAGAAACCTTATGGATGTGCTCAGTGTGGAAAACACTTCTCTCAAATGTCCAGCCTTAAAACACACCTGAGAATTCACACTGCAGAGAAAAGCTATGAGGGTACACTTGGGAGTCTCTTAGACGTGTTCCAGCTATGTTAAGTTTTGTGTCACAGAGGGAAAAGTGACAGAACAGTTGCTTGCACAGAAAATGGCTGATTCACAACTTGAGTGATCCAAGACTAAACCTTAAGTTGTACACAGAACCTAGACTTATATTATGCTATGAGTGAAATTGCAGATGAAAATGATTCCTGTGATTAAAGTGTTTCTTAATGGACAATGTGACAACTCACTGACTATACTGTAGAAGTGAGTAATAATAGTAATTAAGTTGACTAGAGAATCAAATGAAGTAGGCTAAATATTAAATAAACTGATTATTGTAAGATGATCAGATGAAGGCCATCTATGGCCATCTATGTGTTTTTTTTAGACGAATGGAATACCCTTTGTAGGGCAAACCATGTAGTATCACAAAACATTGATGGAGTCCATGCGTTTCAGAAGCTACTGTAGTCTATACCTTTTAGTAATAACATGGTTTCAAAACAAAAGGTCTCCCTACATATAGATCGTGAAAAGCACTGTCTCCATCATTGGGGGGGCAGTGAGATACTATACACTGTCATTTGAGCAGCATCACATGCATTAAACATTATGATACTGTTTTTATACGTATTGTCTTAAATAAACAAGTCTCAATATTAATTATTATTCTAAATCTTATTCTAATGATTAGCATTGTCTCAGAGGTGGTTAATTTTATTTGTAGACCACTTGGAAGGTAATACACCACTAGAGAAAATAACATTTGTACCAAACATACATAATCGGACGTATTTTCTTTTGTCCTATTAGAGAGTAGGTGATTGTTCTCTTTGGAGGCAGACACCTTCAAATAGTGAACCTGCCCATCAGCACCTAGGATGTATTGAAATGCAAAGCATGTGTAACGACCAGGTATGTGCAGGCATGCAGTCCCCGTTCTGAACAGCCATCCGTCCTGTACAGAACCAGACCAAGATCCAAGAATGTGTATGTACTCAACCTCTGTATGAAACCAACCTCCTGGTATTGGAACATACAAGGCAAGATAACAGAACAGAAAACTATACTTTGTGCAAGGCCTATATTATTTTTTTATGCGTGTTTTGTACTGCTGGAATATTTAGTAAAACTCTGTAAACATCATCTCTGCCTCGTGGAGTCTGTGAGTAGGCCTACTGTGGTCAAGTTTCTGCATGTTGGATTTGCAAATACAGTAAACCCCACCTGTAATTACATGCCATACAAGCCTCCATTAAGCTAGTGAAAGTGGCAATTGGAATTACTTATTTTTATAAACATTATGCCACTTTGCCACTACATCTAGTCTAACCGTTTTCATATGAATGGAAAACGCTAAGAAAGTGCTAGAGAACAGCATGTGTGAGCCCAGCAGTAAGACTTTTTTTTTGGGGGGGGGGGGGGGGGGGGGACTTGTGACTTTCTACTAAAAGTGAAATAAATGTAACTAAATATTTGGTAGGCTATATGTACAAGTCTAGACATGAAGGCTGAGTAAAAGTAAAAAGGGCACTTTAATGTGCCTAGATAAATAGGCCTAAACTTTATTGTAGAACTCACTACTTGGTAGGTAATAATAACAAACCATGGCCTACCACCAGAGGGAAAGATTGTCCTCCTCTTTGAGGACATTTACACCTGTATTATGATATGACACTTTTGATCACCCAGTATGCAAATGGTGAACCGGCCCATCGACACCTAGGATGTATTGAAATGTAAAGCCTGACCAGGTCTATGAAGACGTCTGTTCTCTACAAAACAACAGTCCTGTGCAGAACCACACCACTGTATTCTAGCTAGGACTAAAAGTGACATAAATGTAACTATTAGACGTACATTACAATATACGGTAGCCTATGTACAAAGTCTAGATGCAAAGGCTGGTGTTAGTGTACCAGACTGTGTTCATAATTGTCAGGGGGTGGGTGGCAGTTTGTGTCTTGGAAAATAACCAAACAAACGGGTACTTATATATTTATTTGCATTGTATTTTGGTCTTTATTTTACATACATAGGCCTATACTTCAAAGGCAAGAGTTTTGAGGGGAGCTAGAGTGCTAGACCCTATGCTTTTGGACCCATACGTCTCAATATTTGCCATTGACAATGAAAGGATAAATTAGGTAAAATGTCCACCAAATATGATGTAGGCCTACATTTAACCAACTAATCACATAAATTCAGTTCATGAGATGATGTATGATTTCAGTCAGTAACATTACAAATCCTACCCCCAGTAGATAATAACCCTTGTAATGTTAGGTACAGTAGGCATTGTTAATATTGTTTTCTACAGCTAAATGTCTATATAACGTATTGCACATAAATATGCATCACTGGCCATTTGTATATACTTTATGTACTTGCTCTAAATTTGCTGTGCTGAAATTGACACACTTTAAATCCTTATTTGTTAATATCTTAAGACTAGACAACTGTATGTTCCCTTGCTGTAAAATTCATATCTGGGGAGGGTGGAGGACAATGTGTTAGACTGTGATTGGTGGAGAGATGGTTCTTTGTTCTCTTTGACCAATCATATCAAAGCAGTTAGTGGTTCCACCTCAGAGTCTCTGGTATAAGAGACAACTCCTCAATCATTTCTGATCACATCTGACTGTGGACTCCAGACTTCAAGTGAAGATGAACTCTCTTGGTATGTTTCTTGGTTGTTTTGCCTTAATATTCTCAATAGTCATTTTATAATTAATTGCATTAAGAATCTGAGCTGCCTTGCTGTGTAGAATATGTACATAATTTCAGCTTTACATCACAGCAACAACCAAATATTAACTTTAATCCAAGTGATCCTAGTAGTACTTATTACTTGTGTTTAAAGTAGTATGTTTGTAGTTATATGACATGGATTTGTTGCGCAACAAATACTTTTAGTAATGCATGTATTTCTACCTATCAATAATCTTTCCTTTGTATTGTTTCCAATCCAGTGTTCCAGTCTGACTGCCCTTACTTACCAGAGGTGAATGAACAAATACTCTTGGCAAAGAAAAAACATTGCTGTGATCAGTGTGGAAAACACTTCCCTTGCACATCCAAACTTAAAAGACACCAGATGATTCACACTGGAGAGAAGCCCTATGGATGTGCTCAGTGTGGACAACACTTCTCATGTATATCTCGACTTAAAAGCCACCAGAGAATTCACACTGGAGAGAAACCTTATGGATGTGATCAGTGTGGACAACACTTCTCTCGATTGGACAAGCTTAAAAGCCACCAGAGAATTCACACTGTAGAGAAACCATATGGATGTGCTCAGTGTGGAAAACACTTCTCTGAAAGTACTAGCCTTAAAAGCCACCAGAGAATTCACACTGGAGAGAAACCATATGGATGTGATCAGTGTGGACAACACTTCTCTCATTTGGGCAGCCTTAAAAGCCATCAGAGAATTCACACTGGAGAGAAACCCTATGGATGTACTCAGTGTGGACAACACTTCTCTCAAATGTCCAGCCTTAAAACACACCTGAGAATTCACACTGCAGAGAAAAGCTATGAGGGTACACTTGGGAGTCTCTTAGACGTGTTCCAGCTATGTTAAGTTTTGTGTCACAGAGGGAAAAGTGACAGAACAGTTGCTTGCACAGAAAATGGCTGATTCACAACTTGAGTGATCCAAGACTAAACCTTAAGTTGTACACAGAACCTAGACTTATATTATGCTATGAGTGAAATGGCAGATGAAAATGATTCCTGTGATTAAAGTGTTTCTTAATGGACAATGTGACAACTCACTGACTATACTGTAGAAGTGAGTAATAATAGTAATTAAGTTGACTAGAGAATCAAATGAAGTAGGCTAAATATTAAATAAACTGATTATTGTAAGATGATCAGATGAAGGCCATCTATGGCCATCTATGTGTTTTTTTTAGACGAATGGACAGAAAACTATACTTTGTGCAAGGCCTATATTATTTTTTTATGCGTGTTTTGTACTGCTGGAATATTTAGTAAAACTCTGTAAACATCATCTCTGCCTCGTGGAGTCTGTGAGTAGGCCTACTGTGGTCAAGTTTCTGCATGTTGGATTTGCAAATACAGTAAACCCCACCTGTAATTACATGCCATACAAGCCTCCATTAAGCTAGTGAAAGTGGCAATTGGAATTACTTATTTTTATAAACATTATGCCACTTTGCCACTACATCTAGTCTAACCGTTTTCATATGAATGGAAAACGCTAAGAAAGTGCTAGAGAACAGCATGTGTGAGCCCAGCAGTAAGACTTTTTTTTTGGGGGGGGGGGGGGGGGGGGACTTGTGACTTTCTACTAAAAGTGAAATAAATGTAACTAAATATTTGGTAGGCTATATGTACAAGTCTAGACATGAAGGCTGAGTAAAAGTAAAAAGGGCACTTTAATGTGCCTAGATAAATAGGCCTAAACTTTATTGTAGAACTCACTACTTGGTAGGTAATAATAACAAACCATGGCCTACCACCAGAGGGAAAGATTGTCCTCCTCTTTGAGGACATTTACACCTGTATTATGATATGACACTTTTGATCACCCAGTATGCAAATGGTGAACCGGCCCATCGACACCTAGGATGTATTGAAATGTAAAGCCTGACCAGGTCTATGAAGACGTCTGTTCTCTACAAAACAACAGTCCTGTGCAGAACCACACCACTGTATTCTAGCTAGGACTAAAAGTGACATAAATGTAACTATTAGACGTACATTACAATATACGGTAGCCTATGTACAAAGTCTAGATGCAAAGGCTGGTGTTAGTGTACCAGACTGTGTTCATAATTGTCAGGGGGTGGGTGGCAGTTTGTGTCTTGGAAAATAACCAAACAAACGGGTACTTATATATTTATTTGCATTGTATTTTGGTCTTTATTTTACATACATAGGCCTATACTTCAAAGGCAAGAGTTTTGAGGGGAGCTAGAGTGCTAGACCCTATGCTTTTGGACCCATACGTCTCAATATTTGCCATTGACAATGAAAGGATAAATTAGGTAAAATGTCCACCAAATATGATGTAGGCCTACATTTAACCAACTAATCACATAAATTCAGTTCATGAGATGATGTATGATTTCAGTCAGTAACATTACAAATCCTACCCCCAGTAGATAATAACCCTTGTAATGTTAGGTACAGTAGGCATTGTTAATATTGTTTTCTACAGCTAAATGTCTATATAACGTATTGCACATAAATATGCATCACTGGCCATTTGTATATACTTTATGTACTTGCTCTAAATTTGCTGTGCTGAAATTGACACACTTTAAATCCTTATTTGTTAATATCTTAAGACTAGACAACTGTATGTTCCCTTGCTGTAAAATTCATATCTGGGGAGGGTGGAGGACAATGTGTTAGACTGTGATTGGTGGAGAGATGGTTCTTTGTTCTCTTTGACCAATCATATCAAAGCAGTTAGTGGTTCCACCTCAGAGTCTCTGGTATAAGAGACAACTCCTCAATCATTTCTGATCACATCTGACTGTGGACTCCAGACTTCAAGTGAAGATGAACTCTCTTGGTATGTTTCTTGGTTGTTTTGCCTTAATATTCTCAATAGTCATTTTATAATTAATTGCATTAAGAATCTGAGCTGCCTTGCTGTGTAGAATATGTACATAATTTCAGCTTTACATCACAGCAACAACCAAATATTAACTTTAATCCAAGTGATCCTAGTAGTACTTATTACTTGTGTTTAAAGTAGTATGTTTGTAGTTATATGACATGGATTTGTTGCGCAACAAATACTTTTAGTAATGCATGTATTTCTACCTATCAATAATCTTTCCTTTGTATTGTTTCCAATCCAGTGTTCCAGTCTGACTGCCCTTACTTACCAGAGGTGAATGAACAAATACTCTTGGCAAAGAAAAAACATTGCTGTGATCAGTGTGGAAAACACTTCCCTTGCACATCCAAACTTAAAAGACACCAGATGATTCACACTGGAGAGAAGCCCTATGGATGTGCTCAGTGTGGACAACACTTCTCATGTATATCTCGACTTAAAAGCCACCAGAGAATTCACACTGGAGAGAAACCTTATGGATGTGATCAGTGTGGACAACACTTCTCTCGATTGGACAAGCTTAAAAGCCACCAGAGAATTCACACTGGAGAGAAACCATATGGATGTGCTCAGTGTGGAAAACACTTCTCTGAAAGTACTAGCCTTAAAAGCCACCAGAGAATTCACACTGGAGAGAAACCATATGGATGTGATCAGTGTGGACAACACTTCTCTCATTTGGGCAGCCTTAAAAGCCATCAGAGAATTCACACTGGAGAGAAACCCTATGGGTGTACTCAGTGTGGACAACACTTCTCTCAAATGTCCAGCCTTAAAACACACCTGAGAATTCACACTGCAGAGAAAAGCTATGAGGGTACACTTGGGAGTCTCTTAGACGTGTTCCAGCTATGTTAAGTTTTGTGTCACAGAGGGAAAAGTGACAGAACAGTTGCTTGCACAGAAAATGGCTGATTCACAACTTGAGTGATCCAAGACTAAACCTTAAGTTGTACACAGAACCTAGACTTATATTATGCTATGAGTGAAATGGCAGATGAAAATGATTCCTGTGATTAAAGTGTTTCTTAATGGACAATGTGACAACTCACTGACTATACTGTAGAAGTGAGTAATAATAGTAATTAAGTTGACTAGAGAATCAAATGAAGTAGGCTAAATATTAAATAAACTGATTATTGTAAGATGATCAGATGAAGGCCATCTATGGCCATCTATGTGTTTTTTTTTGACGAATGGAATACCCTTTGTAGGGCAAACCATGTAGTATCACAAAACATTGATGGAGTCCATGCGTTTCAGAAGCTACTGTAGTCTATACCTTTTAGTAATAACATGGTTCCAAAACAAAAGGTCTCCCTACATATAGATCGTGAAAAGCACTGTCTCCATCATTGGGGGGCAGTGAGATACTATACACTGTCATTTGAGCAGCATCACATGCATTAAACATTATGATACTGTTTTTATACGTATTGTCTTAAATAAACAAGTCTCAATATTAATTATTATTCTAAATCTTATTCTAATGATTAGCATTGTCTCAGAGGTGGTTAATTTTATTTGTAGACCACTTGGAAGGTAATACACAACTAGAGAAAATAACATTTGTACCAAACATACATAATCGGACGTATTTTCTTTTGTCCTATTAGAGAGTAGGTGATTGTTCTCTTTGGAGGCAGACACCTTCAAATAGTGAACCTGCCCATCAGCACCTAGGATGTATTGAAATGCAAAGCATGTGTAACGACCAGGTATGTGCAGGCATGCAGTCCCCGTTCTGAACAGCCATCCGTCCTGTACAGAACCAGACCAAGAATGTGTATGTACTCAACCTCTGTATGAAACCAACCTCCTGGTATTGGAACATACAAGGCAAGATAACAGAACAGAAAACTATACTTTGTGCAAGGCCTATATTATTTTTGTATGCGTGTTTTGTACTGCTGGAATATTTAGTAAAACTCTGTAAACATCATCTCTGCCTCGTGGAGTCTGTGAGTAGGCCTACTGCCATACTACATGCCATACAAGCCTCCATTAAGCTAGTGAAAGTGGCAATTGGAATTACTTATTTTTAGAAACATTATGCCACTTTGCCACTACATCTAGTCTAACCGTTTTCATATGAATGGAAAACGCTAAGAAAGTGCTAGAGAACAGCATGTGTGAGCCCAGCAGTAAGACTTTTTTGGGGGGGGGGGGGGGAACTTGTGACTTTCTACTAAAAGTGAAATAAATGTAACTAAATATTTGGTAGGCTATATGTACAAGTCTAGACATGAAGGCTGAGTAAAAGTAAAAAGGGCACTTTAGGCCCAGGCCGTAGCGTAACGGTCTGGGCACCGGACTGGTAATCCAGTCGCAGTGTGCCGCGGGTTCGACTCCCGGACCCGACACGGCCTTTACTGCATGTCATCCCCCCATCTCTCTCCCGTTTCCTGTCAGCCTACTGTCTGTCCCTTCAAAAATCAATAAAAGGCGTAAGCCGCAAAAAAAAAAAAACTTTAATGTGCCTAGATAAATAGGCCTAAACTTTACACTGGAGAGAAACCATATGGATGTGATCAGTGTGGACAACACTTCTCTCGATTGGGCAATCTTAAAAGCCACCAGAGAATTCACACTGGAGAGAAACCCTATGGATGTGCTCAGTGTGGACAACACTTCTCTCGATTGGACAAGCTCAAAAGCCACCAGAGAATTCACACTGGAGAGAAACCATATGGATGTGCTCAGTGTGGAAAACACTTCTCTGAAAGTACTAGCCTTAAAAACCACCAGAGAATTCACACTGGAGAGAAACCCTATGGATGTGCTCAGTGTGGACAACACTTCTCTCAAATGTCCAACCTTAAAACACACCAGAGAATTCACACTGCAGAGAAACCATATGGATGTGCTCAGTGTGGACAATACTTCATTCAAATGAACAGCCTTAAATGTCACCTGAGAATTCACACTGCAGAGAAAAGCTATGAGGGTACACTTGGGAGTCTCTTAGACGTGTTCCAGCTATGTTAAGTTTTGTGTCACAGAGGGAAAAGTGACAGAAGTGCACAGAAAATAGCTGATTCACAACTTGAGTGATCCAAGACTAAACCTTACAGTTGTACACAGAACCTAGACTTATATTATGCTAAGAGTGAAATGGCAGATGAAAATGATTCCTGTAACAAAATAAAATCTATCTAAAGTGTTTCTTAAGGGACTTACTATATATACTGTAGAAGTAAGTAATAATAGTAATTAAGCTGACTATAGAGAATCAAATGAAGTAGGCTAAATAATAAATGAACTGATGAAGGCCATCTATGGTAGAATTTAGGGACTTGGTGCTATTAGATGACTTGAAGTGAAGACTACAGAAAGCATTTGTGGATAGTTGAACAGCTGTGAATCTGGTTGACCATACAAGCACCTTTGAGTAACACCGGGGGTTGTGAACAAACACTGCTGATCAGTGATCTCACCACTAATCTACTGACTTTGAAATTGTGTCTGACATTTTGATTTGATTTGATTTCTTCCCCATTGCATCAATTTATCTGCATGTCTACATGTTTCTTTCTGCTTCGTTATATCTGACCGTGCATGTTTTATTATCATGATACTGTTTTTATACTGTATTGTCTTGAATAAACAAGTCTCAATATGAATTCTTAAATCTAAATCTTATTCTAACGATTAGCTTTGACTCAGGTGTTTAATTTTATTTGTAGACCACTTGGAAGTAATACACCTTGTACCACTAGAGAACATGTTAACACTTGTACCAAACATACATAATCAGACTTATTTTCTTTCCTCCTATTAGAGAGTAGACGATTGTTCTCTTTAAAGGCATTTACACCTGCAAATGGTGAACCTGCCCATCAACACCTAGGTTGTATTGAAATGCAAATCAAGTGTGACCTGCAGGTCTATGCATGACGGATGGCTGTTCTGAACAAAACAATGACAGCAGGACAGAAGCACTGTCATCTAGGTACAAAAAGATGCCACAGTGCAAAATAACATACATTAGGCTATATGTACCACGTCTAGATGTGAAGGCTGATGTTAGTTTACTATTTTCCCAGGGGGTTGGTGTCAGTTTGTGTATTGGAAAACATGTATTTGTGTTTTTGTCTTGGTTTTTTATTACAATTTACAATTTAGGCATTTAGCAGACGCTCTTAATCCAGAGCGACTTACATTTAAGCAAGAACAAAAGCATGGGAATACATCACATAAAAGCATTTATCATGAAACATGCGTAAGCTAAGAAAGTAACAGTGGAATATCTATATAATGAAACTATACATACAATTATTACATATTCAAAGGGAAGATGTTTTACTTTTTATCTGTTTTATAGCATAGACTATAGCAAGAATAGTTAGAACCTTTCCCCTTTCTGTAGGGAAATCTCAGTGTCTTAATTGATTGGTGCCAAAGGATCAATGCATGCACATAGCAATATAGAACATAATATTTGTGCCAGAATAAAGAAAATGCAGTTCTATAAAATGATGTCCCAAACGAGGACTGTTTATTGTAGACCTACATGTAAATGGCAGCAGGACACGGAGAGTGGATAGCAGTGAGTGGGGAAGCTATAGTAATACTGTTGTGAATTATCTGCTTGCTATCCAAATGGCAGCCTCTGGTGGACAAAACCCTTCACAACTCCCCTTCCACCACTGCACCAATCACCCACAGGTGTCTGCCATCAGCACTCTGGGTTGATTGCCATTGTCAGCTCAGGTGTGCTCCACTACAAACACTCACACTCACTCCACACACAGTTCACTCACACAGCTCTCCACCCCGGACCAGCCATGCGTCACTGACAAATGTAAGCTCTTGTTTTGATTGTATTATTTACTTACTATATTTATGCTTTGTGTTATAGGTTTTCGAGCTAATTGATGTATTACAATACCCCACTTTACCGTTTGAATTCCGAGTATTGATATGCTCCATTCTTTTCTCCTGTTTTGTCAGAACCATGGTGTCTGGATATGTGGAAATAAATACACTGAATATCAACTGGAAACAAGTCAATGTCACGTCTCTTTAATTTGAACATTTTTGGGTGGTCAGCAAGTTCACTGAACAACAAACTTTATTAAATACCATATTAGTGTAAACACTGTGACAAGAGTTTGTAAGAAAGGATTAGAAACAGAAACAAACAATGCTCCTACCAGTGCTCAAAGCTAAGAGCTTAAAATGATTCACTACATCCAGTGTCTGAAATGGTGTATATTGTTCTGTCCATGTGATGGTTCCAGTTACAGAAATATTAGATTATTTCTGGTATGTTTGTGTATTTTAATACACAATTTTAATTAAATATGTGTTGGATGGAGTCCATGCGTTTCAGAAGCTACTGTAGTCTATACCTTTTAGTAATAACATGGTTTCAAAACAAAAGGTCTCTCTACATATAGATCGTGAAAAGCACTGTCTCCAAGGGGGGCAGTGAGATACTATACACTGTCATTTGAGCAGCATCACATGCATTAAACATTATGATACTGTTTTTATACGTATTGTCTTAAATAAACAAGTCTCAATATTACATTTCATTCTAAATCTTATTATAATGATTAGCATTGTCTCAGAGGTGGTTCATTTTATTTGTAGACCACTTGGAGGGTAATACACCACTAGAGAAAATAACATTTGTACCAAACATACATAATCAGACGTATTTTCTTTCGTCCTATTAGAGAGTAGGTGATTGTTCTCTTTGGAGGCATTTACACCTTCAAATAGTGAACCTGCCCATCAGCACCTAGGATGTATTGAAATGCAAAGCATGTGTAACGACCAGGTATGTGCAGGTATGCAGTCCCCGTTCTGAACAGCCATCCGTCCTGTACAGAACCAGACCAAGAATGTGTAGCCTATGTACTCAACCTCTGTATGAAACCAACCTCCTGTTATTGGAACATACAAGGCAAGATAACGGAACAGAAAACTATACTTTGTGCAAGGCCTATATTATTTTTGTATGCGTGTTTTGTACTGCTGGAATATTTAGTAAAACTCTGTAAACATCATCTCTGCCTCGTGGAGTCTGTAAGTTTCTGCATGTTGGATTTGCAAATACAGTAAACCCCACCTGTAATTACATGCCATACAAGCCTCCATTAAGCTAGTGGAAGTGGCAATTGGAATTACTTATTTTTATAAACATTATGCCACTTTGCCACTACATCTAGTCAAACCGTTTTCATATGAATGGAAAACGCTAAGAGTGCTAGAGAACAGCATGTGTGAGCCCAGCACTGCCAGCAGTAAGACTTTTTTTTTGGGGGGGGGGGGGCTTGTGACTTTCTACTAAAAGTGAAATAAATGTAACTAAATATTTGGTAGGCTATATGTACAAGTCTAGACATGAAGGATGGTAGCCTTGTACCTATACAAGTAAAAAGGGCACCTTAATGTGCCTAGATAAATAGGCCTAAACTTTATTGTAGAACTCACTAGGTAGGTAATAATAACAAACTATGGCCTACCACCAGAGGGAAAGATTGTCCTCCTCTTTGAGGACATTTACACCTGTATTATGATATGACACTTTTGATCACCCAGGATGCAAATGGTGAACCGGCCCATCGACACCTAGGGTGTATTGAAATGTAAAGCCTGACCAGGTCTATGAAGACGTCTGTTCTCTACAAAACAACAGTCCTGTGCAGAACCACACCACTGTATTCTAGCTAGGACTAAAAGTGACATAAATGTAACTATTAGACGTACATTACAATATACGGTAGCCTATGTACAAAGTCTAGATGCAAAGGCTGGTGTTACCAGCCTTTGTACCAGACTGTGTACCAGACTGTGTTCATAATTGTCAGGGGGTGGGTGGCAGTTTGTGTCTTGGAAACAAAAGGTCTCTCTACATATAGATCGTGAAAAGCACTGTCTCCAAGGGGGGCAGTGAGATACTATACACTGTCATTTAAGCAGCATCGCATGCATTAAACATTATGATACTGTTTTTATACGTATTGTCTTAAATAAACAAGTCTCAATATTACATTTCATTCTAAATCTTATTCTAATGATTAACTTTGTCTCAGAGGTGGTTCATTTTATTTGTAGACCACTTGGAAGGCAATACACCACTAGAGAAAATAACATTTGTACCAAACATAATCAGACGTATTTTCTTTCGTCCTATTAGATAGTTGGTGATTCTCTTTGGAGGCATTTTCAAATGTTATTGTTGAACCTGTCCATCAACACCTAGGATGTATTGAAATGCAAAGCATGTGTAACGACCAGGTCTGTGCAGGCATGTAGTCCCCGTTCTGTACAGAACCAGACCATAAATGTCAAGTGAAACCAACCTCCTGTTATTGGAACATACAAGGCAAGATAACAGAACAGAAAACTATACTTTGTGCAAGGCCTATATTTTTTGTTCATTTTTGTATGCATGTTATAGGCCTATACATATTCAAAGGCAAGAGTTTTGAGGGGAGCTAGACCCTATGCTTTTAGACTCATACGTCTCAATATTTGCCATTGACAATGAAAGGATAAATTAGGTAAAATGTCCGCCAAATATGATAAGCCTACATTTAACCAACTAATCACATAAATTCAGTTCATGAGATGATGTATGATTTCAGTCAGTAACATTACATACCCTTTAGTAGATAATAACCCTTGTAATGTAGGTACAGTAGGCATTGTTAATATTGTTTTCTACAGCTAAATGTCTATATAACGTATTGCACATAAATATGCATCACTGGCCATTTGTATATACTTTATGTACTTGCTCTAAATTTGCTGTGCTGAAATTGACACACTTTAAATCCTTATTTGTTAATATCTTAAGACTAGACAACTGTATGTTCCCTTGCTGTAAAATTCATATCTGGGGAGGGTGGAGGACAATGTGTTAGACTGTGATTGGTGGAGAGATGGTTCTTTGTTCTCTTTGACCAATCATATCAAAGCAGTTAGTGGTTCCACCTCAGAGTCTCTGGTATAAGAGACAACTCCTCAATCATTTCTGATCACATCTGACTGTGGACTCCAGACTTCAAGTGAAGATGAACTCTCTTGGTATGTTTCTTGGTTGTTTTGCCTTAATATTCTCAATAGTCATTTTATAATTAATTGCATTAAGAATCTGAGCTGCCTTGCTGTGTAGAATATGTACATAATTTCAGCTTTACATCACAGCAACAACCAAATATTAACTTTAATCCAAGTGATCCTAGTAGTACTTATTACTTGTGTTTAAAGTAGTATGTTTGTAGTTATATGACGTGGATTTGTTGCACAACAACTACTTTTAGTAATGTATGTATTTCTACCTATCAATAATCTTTCCTTTGTATTGTTTCCAATCCAGTGTTCCAGTCTGACTGCCCTTACCTACCAGAGGTGAATGAACAAAGAAGCTTGGCAAAGAAAAAACATTGCTGTGATCAGTGTGGAAAACACTTCTCTAAAATATCCACACTTAAAAGACACCAGATGATTCACACTGGAGAGAAACCATATGGATGTGATCAGTGTGGACAACACTTCTCTCGATTGGGCAATCTTAAAAGCCACCAGAGAATTCACACTGGAGAGAAACCCTATGGATGTGCTCAGTGTGGACAACACTTCTCTCGATTGGACAATCTTAAAAGCCACCAGATAAGTCACACTGGAGAGAAACCTTATGGATGTGATCAGTGTGGACAACACTTCTCTCGATTGGACAAGCTCAAAAGCCACCAGAGAATTCACACTGGAGAGAAACCATATGGATGTGCTCAGTGTGGAAAACACTTCTCTGAAAGTACTAGCCTTAAAAACCACCAGAGAATTCACACTGGAGAGAAACCCTATGGATGTGCTCAGTGTGGACAACACTTCTCTCAAATGTCCAACCTTAAAACACACCAGAGAATTCACACTGCAGAGAAACCATATGGATGTGCTCAGTGTGGACAATACTTCATTCAAATGAACAGCCTTAAATGTCACCTGAGAATTCACACTGCAGAGAAAAGCTATGAGGGTACACTTGGGAGTCTCTTAGACGTGTTCCAGCTATGTTAAGTTTTGTGTCACAGAGGGAAAAGTGACAGAAGTGCACAGAAAATAGCTGATTCACAACTTGAGTGATCCAAGACTAAACCTTACAGTTGTACACAGAACCTAGACTTATATTATGCTAAGAGTGAAATGGCAGATGAAAATGATTCCTGTAACAAAATAAAATATATCTAAAGTGTTTCTTAAGGGACTTACTATATATACTGTAGAAGTATCATGATACTAAGTAATCATGATACTGTTTTTATACTGTATTGTCTTGAATAAACAAGTCTCAATATGAATTCTTAAATCTAAATCTTATTCTAACGATTAGCTTTGACTCAGGTGTTTAATTTTATTTGTAGACCACTTGGAAGTAATACACCTTGTACCACTAGAGAACATGTTAACACTTGTACCAAACATACATAATCAGACTTATTTTCTTTCCTCCTATTAGAGAGTAGACGATTGTTCTCTTTAAAGGCATTTACACCTGCAAATGGTGAACCTGCCCATCAACACCTAGGTTGTATTGAAATGCAAATCAAGTGTGACCTGCAGGTCTATGCATGACGGATGGCTGTTCTGAACAAAACAATGACAGCAGGACAGAAGCACTGTCATCTAGGTACAAAAAGATGCCACAGTGCAAAATAACATACATTAGGCTATATGTACCACGTCTAGATGTGAAGGCTGATGTTAGTTTACTATTTTCCCAGGGGGTTGGTGTCAGTTTGTGTATTGGAAAACATGTATTTGTGTTTTTGTCTTGGTTTTTTATTACAATTTACAATTTAGGCATTTAGCAGACGCTCTTAATCCAGAGCGACTTACATTTAAGCAAGAACAAAAGCATGGGAATACATCACATAAAAGCATTTATCATGAAACATGCGTAAGCTAAGAAAGTAACAGTGGAATATCTATATAATGAAACTATACATACAATTATTACATATTCAAAGGGAAGATGTTTTACTTTTTATCTGTTTTATAGCATAGACTATAGCAAGAATAGTTAGAACCTTTCCCCTTTCTGTAGGGAAATCTCAGTGTCTTAATTGATTGGTGCCAAAGGATCAATGCATGCACATAGCAATATAGAACATAATATTTGTGCCAGAATAAAGAAAATGCAGTTCTATAAAATGATGTCCCAAACGAGGACATGAATAGTGCTGTTTATTGTAGACCTACATGTAAATGGCAGCAGGACACGGAGAGTGGATAGCAGTGAGTGGGGAAGCTATAGTAATACCATATTAGTGTAAACACTGTGACAAGAGTTTGTAAGAAAGGATTAGAAACAGAAACAAACAATGCTCCTACCAGTGCTCAAAGCTAAGAGCTTAAAATGATTCACTACATCCAGTGTCTGAAATGGTGTATATTGTTCTGTCCATGTGATGGTTCCAGTTACAGAAATATTAGATTATTTCTGGTATGTTTGTGTATTTTAATACACAATTTTAATTAAATATGTGTTGGATGGAGTCCATGCGTTTCAGAAGCTACTGTAGTCTATACCTTTTAGTAATAACATGGTTTCAAAACAAAAGGTCTCTCTACATATAGATCGTGAAAAGCACGGTCTCCAAGGGGGGCAGTGAGATACTATACACTGTCATTTGAGCAGCATCACATGCATTAAACATTATGATACTGTTTTTATACGTATTGTCTTAAATAAACAAGTCTCAATATTACATTTAATTCTAAATCTTATTATAATGATTAGCATTGTCTCAGAGGTGGTTCATTTTATTTGTAGACCACTTGGAGGGTAATACACCACTAGAGAAAATAACATTTGTACCAAACATACATAATCGGACGTATTTTCTTTCGTCCTATTAGAGAGTAGGTGATTGTTCTCTTTGGAGGCATTTACACCTTCAAATAGTGAACCTGCCCATCAGCACCTAGGATGTATTGAAATGCAAAGCATGTGTAACGACCAGGTATGTGCAGGTATGCAGTCCCCGTTCTGAACAGCCATCCGTCCTGTACAGAACCAGACCAAGAATGTGTAGCCTATGTACTCAACCTCTGTATGAAACCAACCTCCTGTTATTGGAACATACAAGGCAAGATAACGGAACAGAAAACTATACTTTGTGCAAGGCCTATATTATTTTTGTATGCGTGTTTTGTACTGCTGGAATATTTAGTAAAACTCTGTAAACATCATCTCTGCCTCGTGGAGTCTGTAAGTTTCTGCATGTTGGATTTGCAAATACAGTAAACCCCACCTGTAATTACATGCCATACAAGCCTCCATTAAGCTAGTGGAAGTGGCAATTGGAATTACTTATTTTTATAAACATTATGCCACTTTGCCACTACATCTAGTCAAACCGTTTTCATATGAATGGAAAACGCTAAGAGTGCTAGAGAACAGCATGTGTGAGCCCAGCACTGCCAGCAGTAAGACTTTTTTTTGGGGGGGGGGGCTTGTGACTTTCTACTAAAAGTGAAATAAATGTAACTAAATATTTGGTAGGCTATATGTACAAGTCTAGACATGAAGGATGGTAGCCTGGTACCTATACAAGTAAAAAGGGCACCTTAATGTGCCTAGATAAATAGGCCTAAACTTTATTGTAGAACTCACTAGGTAGGTAATAATAACAAACTATGGCCTACCACCAGAGGGAAAGATTGTCCTCCTCTTTGAGGACATTTACACCTGTATTATGATATGACACTTTTGATCACCCAGTATGCAAATGGTGAACCGGCCCATCGACACCTAGGATGTATTGAAATGTAAAGCCTGACCAGGTCTATGAAGACGTCTGTTCTCTACAAAACAACAGTCCTGTGCAGAACCACACCACTGTATTCTAGCTAGGACTAAAAGTGACATAAATGTAACTATTAGACGTACATTACAATATACGGTAGCCTATGTACAAAGTCTAGATGCAAAGGCTGGTGTTACCAGCCTTTGTACCAGACTGTGTACCAGACTGTGTTCATAATTGTCAGGGGGTGGGTGGCAGTTTGTGTCTTGGAAACAAAAGGTCTCTCTACATATAGATCGTGAAAAGCACTGTCTCCAAGGGGGGCAGTGAGATACTATACACTGTCATTTAAGCAGCATCGCATGCATTAAACATTATGATACTGTTTTTATACGTATTGTCTTAAATAAACAAGTCTCAATATTACATTTCATTCTAAATCTTATTCTAATGATTAACTTTGTCTCAGAGGTGGTTCATTTTATTTGTAGACCACTTGGAAGGCAATACACCACTAGAGAAAATAACATTTGTACCAAACATAATCAGACGTATTTTCTTTCGTCCTATTAGATAGTTGGTGATTCTCTTTGGAGGCATTTTCAAATGTTATTGTTGAACCTGTCCATCAACACCTAGGATGTATTGAAATGCAAAGCATGTGTAACGACCAGGTCTGTGCAGGCATGTAGTCCCCGTTCTGTACAGAACCAGACCATAAATGTCAAGTGAAACCAACCTCCTGTTATTGGAACATACAAGGCAAGATAACAGAACAGAAAACTATACTTTGTGCAAGGCCTATATTTTTTGTTCATTTTTGTATGCATGTTATAGGCCTATACATATTCAAAGGCAAGAGTTTTGAGGGGAGCTAGACCCTATGCTTTTAGACTCATACGTCTCAATATTTGCCATTGACAATGAAAGGATAAATTAGGTAAAATGTCCGCCAAATATGATAAGCCTACATTTAACCAACTAATCACATAAATTCAGTTCATGAGATGATGTATGATTTCAGTCAGTAACATTACATACCCTTTAGTAGATAATAACCCTTGTAATGTAGGTACAGTAGGCATTGTTAATATTGTTTTCTACAGCTAAATGTCTATATAACGTATTGCACATAAATATGCATCACTGGCCATTTGTATATACTTTATGTACTTGCTCTAAATTTGCTGTGCTGAAATTGACACACTTTAAATCCTTATTTGTTAATATCTTAAGACTAGACAACTGTATGTTCCCTTGCTGTAAAATTCATATCTGGGGAGGGTGGAGGACAATGTGTTAGACTGTGATTGGTGGAGAGATGGTTCTTTGTTCTCTTTGACCAATCATATCAAAGCAGTTAGTGGTTCCACCTCAGAGTCTCTGGTATAAGAGACAACTCCTCAATCATTTCTGATCACATCTGACTGTGGACTCCAGACTTCAAGTGAAGATGAACTCTCTTGGTATGTTTCTTGGTTGTTTTGCCTTAATATTCTCAATAGTCATTTTATAATTAATTGCATTAAGAATCTGAGCTGCCTTGCTGTGTAGAATATGTACATAATTTCAGCTTTACATCACAGCAACAACCAAATATTAACTTTAATCCAAGTGATCCTAGTAGTACTTATTACTTGTGTTTAAAGTAGTATGTTTGTAGTTATATGACGTGGATTTGTTGCACAACAACTACTTTTAGTAATGTATGTATTTCTACCTATCAATAATCTTTCCTTTGTATTGTTTCCAATCCAGTGTTCCAGTCTGACTGCCCTTACCTACCAGAGGTGAATGAACAAAGAAGCTTGGCAAAGAAAAAACATTGCTGTGATCAGTGTGGAAAACACTTCTCTAAAATATCCACACTTAAAAGACACCAGATGATTCACACTGGAGAGAAACCATATGGATGTGATCAGTGTGGACAACACTTCTCTCGATTGGGCAATCTTAAAAGCCACCAGAGAATTCACACTGGAGAGAAACCCTATGGATGTGCTCAGTGTGGACAACACTTCTCTCGATTGGACAATCTTAAAAGCCACCAGATAAGTCACACTGGAGAGAAACCTTATGGATGTGATCAGTGTGGACAACACTTCTCTCGATTGGACAAGCTCAAAAGCCACCAGAGAATTCACACTGGAGAGAAACCATATGGATGTGCTCAGTGTGGAAAACACTTCTCTGAAAGTACTAGCCTTAAAAACCACCAGAGAATTCACACTGGAGAGAAACCCTATGGATGTGCTCAGTGTGGACAACACTTCTCTCAAATGTCCAACCTTAAAACACACCAGAGAATTCACACTGCAGAGAAACCATATGGATGTGCTCAGTGTGGACAATACTTCATTCAAATGAACAGCCTTAAATGTCACCTGAGAATTCACACTGCAGAGAAAAGCTATGAGGGTACACTTGGGAGTCTCTTAGACGTGTTCCAGCTATGTTAAGTTTTGTGTCACAGAGGGAAAAGTGACAGAAGTGCACAGAAAATAGCTGATTCACAACTTGAGTGATCCAAGACTAAACCTTACAGTTGTACACAGAACCTAGACTTATATTATGCTAAGAGTGAAATGGCAGATGAAAATGATTCCTGTAACAAAATAAAATATATCTAAAGTGTTTCTTAAGGGACTTACTATATATACTGTAGAAGTATCATGATACTAAGTAATCATGATACTGTTTTTATACTGTATTGTCTTGAATAAACAAGTCTCAATATGAATTCTTAAATCTAAATCTTATTCTAACGATTAGCTTTGACTCAGGTGTTTAATTTTATTTGTAGACCACTTGGAAGTAATACACCTTGTACCACTAGAGAACATGTTAACACTTGTACCAAACATACATAATCAGACTTATTTTCTTTCCTCCTATTAGAGAGTAGACGATTGTTCTCTTTAAAGGCATTTACACCTGCAAATGGTGAACCTGCCCATCAACACCTAGGTTGTATTGAAATGCAAATCAAGTGTGACCTGCAGGTCTATGCATGACGGATGGCTGTTCTGAACAAAACAATGACAGCAGGACAGAAGCACTGTCATCTAGGTACAAAAAGATGCCACAGTGCAAAATAACATACATTAGGCTATATGTACCACGTCTAGATGTGAAGGCTGATGTTAGTTTACTATTTTCCCAGGGGGTTGGTGTCAGTTTGTGTATTGGAAAACATGTATTTGTGTTTTTGTCTTGGTTTTTTATTACAATTTACAATTTAGGCATTTAGCAGACGCTCTTAATCCAGAGCGACTTACATTTAAGCAAGAACAAAAGCATGGGAATACATCACATAAAAGCATTTATCATGAAACATGCGTAAGCTAAGAAAGTAACAGTGGAATATCTATATAATGAAACTATACATACAATTATTACATATTCAAAGGGAAGATGTTTTACTTTTTATCTGTTTTATAGCATAGACTATAGCAAGAATAGTTAGAACCTTTCCCCTTTCTGTAGGGAAATCTCAGTGTCTTAATTGATTGGTGCCAAAGGATCAATGCATGCACATAGCAATATAGAACATAATATTTGTGCCAGAATAAAGAAAAAAACATTTTGTGCAAGGCCTGTATTTTTTGTTCATTTTTGTATGCATGTTATAGGCCTATACATATTCAAAGGCAAGAGTTTTGAGGGGAGCTAGACCCTATGCTTTTAGACTCATACGTCTCAATATTTGCCATTGACAATGAAAGGATAAATTAGGTAAAATGTCCGCCAAATATGATAAGCCTACATTTAACCAACTAATCACATAAATTCAGTTCATGAGATGATGTATGATTTCAGTCAGTAACATTACATACCCTTTAGTAGATAATAACCCTTGTAATGTAGGTACAGTAGGCATTGTTAATATTGTTTTCTACAGCTAAATGTCTATATAACGTATTGCACATAAATATGCATCACTGGCCATTTGTATATACTTTATGTACTTGCTCTAAATTTGCTGTGCTGAAATTGACACACTTTAAATCCTTATTTGTTAATATCTTAAGACTAGACAACTGTATGTTCCCTTGCTGTAAAATTCATATCTGGGGAGGGTGGAGGACAATGTGTTAGACTGTGATTGGTGGAGAGATGGTTCTTTGTTCTCTTTGACCAATCATATCAAAGCAGTTAGTGGTTCCACCTCAGAGTCTCTGGTATAAGAGACAACTCCTCAATCATTTCTGATCACATCTGACTGTGGACTCCAGACTTCAAGTGAAGATGAACTCTCTTGGTATGTTTCTTGGTTGTTTTGCCTTAATATTCTCAATAGTCATTTTATAATTAATTGCATTAAGAATCTGAGCTGCCTTGCTGTGTAGAATATGTACATAATTTCAGCTTTACATCACAGCAACAACCAAATATTAACTTTAATCCAAGTGATCCTAGTAGTACTTATTACTTGTGTTTAAAGTAGTATGTTTGTAGTTATATGACGTGGATTTGTTGCACAACAACTACTTTTAGTAATGTATGTATTTCTACCTATCAATAATCTTTCCTTTGTATTGTTTCCAATCCAGTGTTCCAGTCTGACTGCCCTTACCTACCAGAGGTGAATGAACAAAGAAGCTTGGCAAAGAAAAAACATTGCTGTGATCAGTGTGGAAAACACTTCTCTAAAATATCCACACTTAAAAGACACCAGATGATTCACACTGGAGAGAAACCATATGGATGTGATCAGTGTGGACAACACTTCTCTCGATTGGGCAATCTTAAAAGCCACCAGAGAATTCACACTGGAGAGAAACCCTATGGATGTGCTCAGTGTGGACAACACTTCTCTCGATTGGACAATCTTAAAAGCCACCAGATAAGTCACACTGGAGAGAAACCTTATGGATGTGATCAGTGTGGACAACACTTCTCTCGATTGGACAAGCTCAAAAGCCACCAGAGAATTCACACTGGAGAGAAACCATATGGATGTGCTCAGTGTGGAAAACACTTCTCTGAAAGTACTAGCCTTAAAAACCACCAGAGAATTCACACTGGAGAGAAACCCTATGGATGTGCTCAGTGTGGACAACACTTCTCTCAAATGTCCAACCTTAAAACACACCAGAGAATTCACACTGCAGAGAAACCATATGGATGTGCTCAGTGTGGACAATACTTCATTCAAATGAACAGCCTTAAATGTCACCTGAGAATTCACACTGCAGAGAAAAGCTATGAGGGTACACTTGGGAGTCTCTTAGACGTGTTCCAGCTATGTTAAGTTTTGTGTCACAGAGGGAAAAGTGACAGAAGTGCACAGAAAATAGCTGATTCACAACTTGAGTGATCCAAGACTAAACCTTACAGTTGTACACAGAACCTAGACTTATATTATGCTAAGAGTGAAATGGCAGATGAAAATGATTCCTGTAACAAAATAAAATATATCTAAAGTGTTTCTTAAGGGACTTACTATATATACTGTAGAAGTATCATGATACTAAGTAATCATGATACTGTTTTTATACTGTATTGTCTTGAATAAACAAGTCTCAATATGAATTCTTAAATCTAAATCTTATTCTAACGATTAGCTTTGACTCAGGTGTTTAATTTTATTTGTAGACCACTTGGAAGTAATACACCTTGTACCACTAGAGAACATGTTAACACTTGTACCAAACATACATAATCAGACTTATTTTCTTTCCTCCTATTAGAGAGTAGACGATTGTTCTCTTTAAAGGCATTTACACCTGCAAATGGTGAACCTGCCCATCAACACCTAGGTTGTATTGAAATGCAAATCAAGTGTGACCTGCAGGTCTATGCATGACGGATGGCTGTTCTGAACAAAACAATGACAGCAGGACAGAAGCACTGTCATCTAGGTACAAAAAGATGCCACAGTGCAAAATAACATACATTAGGCTATATGTACCACGTCTAGATGTGAAGGCTGATGTTAGTTTACTATTTTCCCAGGGGGTTGGTGTCAGTTTGTGTATTGGAAAACATGTATTTGTGTTTTTGTCTTGGTTTTTTATTACAATTTACAATTTAGGCATTTAGCAGACGCTCTTAATCCAGAGCGACTTACATTTAAGCAAGAACAAAAGCATGGGAATACATCACATAAAAGCATTTATCATGAAACATGCGTAAGCTAAGAAAGTAACAGTGGAATATCTATATAATGAAACTATACATACAATTATTACATATTCAAAGGGAAGATGTTTTACTTTTTATCTGTTTTATAGCATAGACTATAGCAAGAATAGTTAGAACCTTTCCCCTTTCTGTAGGGAAATCTCAGTGTCTTAATTGATTGGTGCCAAAGGATCAATGCATGCACATAGCAATATAGAACATAATATTTGTGCCAGAATAAAGAAAATGCAGTTCTATAAAATGATGTCCCAAACGAGGACATGAATAGTGCTGTTTATTGTAGACCTACATGTAAATGGCAGCAGGACACGGAGAGTGGATAGCAGTGAGTGGGGAAGCTATAGTAATACCATATTAGTGTAAACACTGTGACAAGAGTTTGTAAGAAAGGATTAGAAACAGAAACAAACAATGCTCCTACCAGTGCTCAAAGCTAAGAGCTTAAAATGATTCACTACATCCAGTGTCTGAAATGGTGTATATTGTTCTGTCCATGTGATGGTTCCAGTTACAGAAATATTAGATTATTTCTGGTATGTTTGTGTATTTTAATACACAATTTTAATTAAATATGTGTTGGATGGAGTCCATGCGTTTCAGAAGCTACTGTAGTCTATACCTTTTAGTAATAACATGGTTTCAAAACAAAAGGTCTCTCTACATATAGATCGTGAAAAGCACTGTCTCCAAGGGGGGCAGTGAGATACTATACACTGTCATTTGAGCAGCATCACATGCATTAAACATTATGATACTGTTTTTATACGTATTGTCTTAAATAAACAAGTCTCAATATTACATTTCATTCTAAATCTTATTATAATGATTAGCATTGTCTCAGAGGTGGTTCATTTTATTTGTAGACCACTTGGAGGGTAATACACCACTAGAGAAAATAACATTTGTACCAAACATACATAATCGGACGTATTTTCTTTCGTCCTATTAGAGAGTAGGTGATTGTTCTCTTTGGAGGCATTTACACCTTCAAATAGTGAACCTGCCCATCAGCACCTAGGATGTATTGAAATGCAAAGCATGTGTAACGACCAGGTATGTGCAGGTATGCAGTCCCCGTTCTGAACAGCCATCCGTCCTGTACAGAACCAGACCAAGAATGTGTAGCCTATGTACTCAACCTCTGTATGAAACCAACCTCCTGTTATTGGAACATACAAGGCAAGATAACGGAACAGAAAACTATACTTTGTGCAAGGCCTATATTATTTTTGTATGCGTGTTTTGTACTGCTGGAATATTTAGTAAAACTCTGTAAACATCATCTCTGCCTCGTGGAGTCTGTAAGTTTCTGCATGTTGGATTTGCAAATACAGTAAACCCCACCTGTAATTACATGCCATACAAGCCTCCATTAAGCTAGTGGAAGTGGCAATTGGAATTACTTATTTTTATAAACATTATGCCACTTTGCCACTACATCTAGTCAAACCGTTTTCATATGAATGGAAAACGCTAAGAGTGCTAGAGAACAGCATGTGTGAGCCCAGCACTGCCAGCAGTAAGACTTTTTTTGGGGGGGGGGGGGGGGGGGGCTTGTGACTTTCTACTAAAAGTGAAATAAATGTAACTAAATATTTGGTAGGCTATATGTACAAGTCTAGACATGAAGGATGGTAGCCTTGTACATATACAAGTAAAAAGGGCACCTTAATGTGCCTAGATAAATAGGCCTAAACTTTATTGTAGAACTCACTAGGTAGGTAATAATAACAAACTATGGCCTACCACCAGAGGGAAAGATTGTCCTCCTCTTTGAGGACATTTACACCTGTATTATGATATGACACTTTTGATCACCCAGTATGCAAATGGTGAACCGGCCCATCGACACCTAGGGTGTATTGAAATGTAAAGCCTGACCAGGTCTATGAAGACGTCTGTTCTCTACAAAACAACAGTCCTGTGCAGAACCACACCACTGTATTCTAGCTAGGACTAAAAGTGACATAAATGTAACTATTAGACGTACATTACAATATACGGTAGCCTATGTACAAAGTCTAGATGCAAAGGCTGGTGTTACCAGCCTTTGTACCAGACTGTGTACCAGACTGTGTTCATAATTGTCAGGGGGTGGGTGGCAGTTTGTGTCTTGGAAACAAAAGGTCTCTCTACATATAGATCGTGAAAAGCACTGTCTCCAAGGGGGGCAGTGAGATACTATACACTGTCATTTAAGCAGCATCGCATGCATTAAACATTATGATACTGTTTTTATACGTATTGTCTTAAATAAACAAGTCTCAATATTACATTTCATTCTAAATCTTATTCTAATGATTAACTTTGTCTCAGAGGTGGTTCATTTTATTTGTAGACCACTTGGAAGGCAATACACCACTAGAGAAAATAACATTTGTACCAAACATAATCAGACGTATTTTCTTTCGTCCTATTAGATAGTTGGTGATTCTCTTTGGAGGCATTTTCAAATGTTATTGTTGAACCTGTCCATCAACACCTAGGATGTATTGAAATGCAAAGCATGTGTAACGACCAGGTCTGTGCAGGCATGTAGTCCCCGTTCTGTACAGAACCAGACCATAAATGTCAAGTGAAACCAACCTCCTGTTATTGGAACATACAAGGCAAGATAACAGAACAGAAAACTATACTTTGTGCAAGGCCTATATTTTTTGTTCATTTTTGTATGCATGTTATAGGCCTATACATATTCAAAGGCAAGAGTTTTGAGGGGAGCTAGACCCTATGCTTTTAGACTCATACGTCTCAATATTTGCCATTGACAATGAAAGGATAAATTAGGTAAAATGTCCGCCAAATATGATAAGCCTACATTTAACCAACTAATCACATAAATTCAGTTCATGAGATGATGTATGATTTCAGTCAGTAACATTACATACCCTTTAGTAGATAATAACCCTTGTAATGTAGGTACAGTAGGCATTGTTAATATTGTTTTCTACAGCTAAATGTCTATATAACGTATTGCACATAAATATGCATCACTGGCCATTTGTATATACTTTATGTACTTGCTCTAAATTTGCTGTGCTGAAATTGACACACTTTAAATCCTTATTTGTTAATATCTTAAGACTAGACAACTGTATGTTCCCTTGCTGTAAAATTCATATCTGGGGAGGGTGGAGGACAATGTGTTAGACTGTGATTGGTGGAGAGATGGTTCTTTGTTCTCTTTGACCAATCATATCAAAGCAGTTAGTGGTTCCACCTCAGAGTCTCTGGTATAAGAGACAACTCCTCAATCATTTCTGATCACATCTGACTGTGGACTCCAGACTTCAAGTGAAGATGAACTCTCTTGGTATGTTTCTTGGTTGTTTTGCCTTAATATTCTCAATAGTCATTTTATAATTAATTGCATTAAGAATCTGAGCTGCCTTGCTGTGTAGAATATGTACATAATTTCAGCTTTACATCACAGCAACAACCAAATATTAACTTTAATCCAAGTGATCCTAGTAGTACTTATTACTTGTGTTTAAAGTAGTATGTTTGTAGTTATATGACGTGGATTTGTTGCACAACAACTACTTTTAGTAATGTATGTATTTCTACCTATCAATAATCTTTCCTTTGTATTGTTTCCAATCCAGTGTTCCAGTCTGACTGCCCTTACCTACCAGAGGTGAATGAACAAAGAAGCTTGGCAAAGAAAAAACATTGCTGTGATCAGTGTGGAAAACACTTCTCTAAAATATCCACACTTAAAAGACACCAGATGATTCACACTGGAGAGAAACCATATGGATGTGATCAGTGTGGACAACACTTCTCTCGATTGGGCAATCTTAAAAGCCACCAGAGAATTCACACTGGAGAGAAACCCTATGGATGTGCTCAGTGTGGACAACACTTCTCTCGATTGGACAATCTTAAAAGCCACCAGATAAGTCACACTGGAGAGAAACCTTATGGATGTGATCAGTGTGGACAACACTTCTCTCGATTGGACAAGCTCAAAAGCCACCAGAGAATTCACACTGGAGAGAAACCATATGGATGTGCTCAGTGTGGAAAACACTTCTCTGAAAGTACTAGCCTTAAAAACCACCAGAGAATTCACACTGGAGAGAAACCCTATGGATGTGCTCAGTGTGGACAACACTTCTCTCAAATGTCCAACCTTAAAACACACCAGAGAATTCACACTGCAGAGAAACCATATGGATGTGCTCAGTGTGGACAATACTTCATTCAAATGAACAGCCTTAAATGTCACCTGAGAATTCACACTGCAGAGAAAAGCTATGAGGGTACACTTGGGAGTCTCTTAGACGTGTTCCAGCTATGTTAAGTTTTGTGTCACAGAGGGAAAAGTGACAGAAGTGCACAGAAAATAGCTGATTCACAACTTGAGTGATCCAAGACTAAACCTTACAGTTGTACACAGAACCTAGACTTATATTATGCTAAGAGTGAAATGGCAGATGAAAATGATTCCTGTAACAAAATAAAATATATCTAAAGTGTTTCTTAAGGGACTTACTATATATACTGTAGAAGTATCATGATACTAAGTAATCATGATACTGTTTTTATACTGTATTGTCTTGAATAAACAAGTCTCAATATGAATTCTTAAATCTAAATCTTATTCTAACGATTAGCTTTGACTCAGGTGTTTAATTTTATTTGTAGACCACTTGGAAGTAATACACCTTGTACCACTAGAGAACATGTTAACACTTGTACCAAACATACATAATCAGACTTATTTTCTTTCCTCCTATTAGAGAGTAGACGATTGTTCTCTTTAAAGGCATTTACACCTGCAAATGGTGAACCTGCCCATCAACACCTAGGTTGTATTGAAATGCAAATCAAGTGTGACCTGCAGGTCTATGCATGACGGATGGCTGTTCTGAACAAAACAATGACAGCAGGACAGAAGCACTGTCATCTAGGTACAAAAAGATGCCACAGTGCAAAATAACATACATTAGGCTATATGTACCACGTCTAGATGTGAAGGCTGATGTTAGTTTACTATTTTCCCAGGGGGTTGGTGTCAGTTTGTGTATTGGAAAACATGTATTTGTGTTTTTGTCTTGGTTTTTTATTACAATTTACAATTTAGGCATTTAGCAGACGCTCTTAATCCAGAGCGACTTACATTTAAGCAAGAACAAAAGCATGGGAATACATCACATAAAAGCATTTATCATGAAACATGCGTAAGCTAAGAAAGTAACAGTGGAATATCTATATAATGAAACTATACATACAATTATTACATATTCAAAGGGAAGATGTTTTACTTTTTATCTGTTTTATAGCATAGACTATAGCAAGAATAGTTAGAACCTTTCCCCTTTCTGTAGGGAAATCTCAGTGTCTTAATTGATTGGTGCCAAAGGATCAATGCATGCACATAGCAATATAGAACATAATATTTGTGCCAGAATAAAGAAAATGCAGTTCTATAAAATGATGTCCCAAACGAGGACATGAATAGTGCTGTTTATTGTAGACCTACATGTAAATGGCAGCAGGACACGGAGAGTGGATAGCAGTGAGTGGGGAAGCTATAGTAATACCATATTAGTGTAAACACTGTGACAAGAGTTTGTAAGAAAGGATTAGAAACAGAAACAAACAATGCTCCTACCAGTGCTCAAAGCTAAGAGCTTAAAATGATTCACTACATCCAGTGTCTGAAATGGTGTATATTGTTCTGTCCATGTGATGGTTCCAGTTACAGAAATATTAGATTATTTCTGGTATGTTTGTGTATTTTAATACACAATTTTAATTAAATATGTGTTGGATGGAGTCCATGCGTTTCAGAAGCTACTGTAGTCTATACCTTTTAGTAATAACATGGTTTCAAAACAAAAGGTCTCTCTACATATAGATCGTGAAAAGCACGGTCTCCAAGGGGGGCAGTGAGATACTATACACTGTCATTTGAGCAGCATCACATGCATTAAACATTATGATACTGTTTTTATACGTATTGTCTTAAATAAACAAGTCTCAATATTACATTTAATTCTAAATCTTATTATAATGATTAGCATTGTCTCAGAGGTGGTTCATTTTATTTGTAGACCACTTGGAGGGTAATACACCACTAGAGAAAATAACATTTGTACCAAACATACATAATCGGACGTATTTTCTTTCGTCCTATTAGAGAGTAGGTGATTGTTCTCTTTGGAGGCATTTACACCTTCAAATAGTGAACCTGCCCATCAGCACCTAGGATGTATTGAAATGCAAAGCATGTGTAACGACCAGGTATGTGCAGGTATGCAGTCCCCGTTCTGAACAGCCATCCGTCCTGTACAGAACCAGACCAAGAATGTGTAGCCTATGTACTCAACCTCTGTATGAAACCAACCTCCTGTTATTGGAACATACAAGGCAAGATAACGGAACAGAAAACTATACTTTGTGCAAGGCCTATATTATTTTTGTATGCGTGTTTTGTACTGCTGGAATATTTAGTAAAACTCTGTAAACATCATCTCTGCCTCGTGGAGTCTGTAAGTTTCTGCATGTTGGATTTGCAAATACAGTAAACCCCACCTGTAATTACATGCCATACAAGCCTCCATTAAGCTAGTGGAAGTGGCAATTGGAATTACTTATTTTTATAAACATTATGCCACTTTGCCACTACATCTAGTCAAACCGTTTTCATATGAATGGAAAACGCTAAGAGTGCTAGAGAACAGCATGTGTGAGCCCAGCACTGCCAGCAGTAAGACTTTTTTTTGGGGGGGGGGGGCTTGTGACTTTCTACTAAAAGTGAAATAAATGTAACTAAATATTTGGTAGGCTATATGTACAAGTCTAGACATGAAGGATGGTAGCCTGGTACCTATACAAGTAAAAAGGGCACCTTAATGTGCCTAGATAAATAGGCCTAAACTTTATTGTAGAACTCACTAGGTAGGTAATAATAACAAACTATGGCCTACCACCAGAGGGAAAGATTGTCCTCCTCTTTGAGGACATTTACACCTGTATTATGATATGACACTTTTGATCACCCAGTATGCAAATGGTGAACCGGCCCATCGACACCTAGGATGTATTGAAATGTAAAGCCTGACCAGGTCTATGAAGACGTCTGTTCTCTACAAAACAACAGTCCTGTGCAGAACCACACCACTGTATTCTAGCTAGGACTAAAAGTGACATAAATGTAACTATTAGACGTACATTACAATATACGGTAGCCTATGTACAAAGTCTAGATGCAAAGGCTGGTGTTACCAGCCTTTGTACCAGACTGTGTACCAGACTGTGTTCATAATTGTCAGGGGGTGGGTGGCAGTTTGTGTCTTGGAAACAAAAGGTCTCTCTACATATAGATCGTGAAAAGCACTGTCTCCAAGGGGGGCAGTGAGATACTATACACTGTCATTTAAGCAGCATCGCATGCATTAAACATTATGATACTGTTTTTATACGTATTGTCTTAAATAAACAAGTCTCAATATTACATTTCATTCTAAATCTTATTCTAATGATTAACTTTGTCTCAGAGGTGGTTCATTTTATTTGTAGACCACTTGGAAGGCAATACACCACTAGAGAAAATAACATTTGTACCAAACATAATCAGACGTATTTTCTTTCGTCCTATTAGATAGTTGGTGATTCTCTTTGGAGGCATTTTCAAATGTTATTGTTGAACCTGTCCATCAACACCTAGGATGTATTGAAATGCAAAGCATGTGTAACGACCAGGTCTGTGCAGGCATGTAGTCCCCGTTCTGTACAGAACCAGACCATAAATGTCAAGTGAAACCAACCTCCTGTTATTGGAACATACAAGGCAAGATAACAGAACAGAAAACTATACTTTGTGCAAGGCCTATATTTTTTGTTCATTTTTGTATGCATGTTATAGGCCTATACATATTCAAAGGCAAGAGTTTTGAGGGGAGCTAGACCCTATGCTTTTAGACTCATACGTCTCAATATTTGCCATTGACAATGAAAGGATAAATTAGGTAAAATGTCCGCCAAATATGATAAGCCTACATTTAACCAACTAATCACATAAATTCAGTTCATGAGATGATGTATGATTTCAGTCAGTAACATTACATACCCTTTAGTAGATAATAACCCTTGTAATGTAGGTACAGTAGGCATTGTTAATATTGTTTTCTACAGCTAAATGTCTATATAACGTATTGCACATAAATATGCATCACTGGCCATTTGTATATACTTTATGTACTTGCTCTAAATTTGCTGTGCTGAAATTGACACACTTTAAATCCTTATTTGTTAATATCTTAAGACTAGACAACTGTATGTTCCCTTGCTGTAAAATTCATATCTGGGGAGGGTGGAGGACAATGTGTTAGACTGTGATTGGTGGAGAGATGGTTCTTTGTTCTCTTTGACCAATCATATCAAAGCAGTTAGTGGTTCCACCTCAGAGTCTCTGGTATAAGAGACAACTCCTCAATCATTTCTGATCACATCTGACTGTGGACTCCAGACTTCAAGTGAAGATGAACTCTCTTGGTATGTTTCTTGGTTGTTTTGCCTTAATATTCTCAATAGTCATTTTATAATTAATTGCATTAAGAATCTGAGCTGCCTTGCTGTGTAGAATATGTACATAATTTCAGCTTTACATCACAGCAACAACCAAATATTAACTTTAATCCAAGTGATCCTAGTAGTACTTATTACTTGTGTTTAAAGTAGTATGTTTGTAGTTATATGACGTGGATTTGTTGCACAACAACTACTTTTAGTAATGTATGTATTTCTACCTATCAATAATCTTTCCTTTGTATTGTTTCCAATCCAGTGTTCCAGTCTGACTGCCCTTACCTACCAGAGGTGAATGAACAAAGAAGCTTGGCAAAGAAAAAACATTGCTGTGATCAGTGTGGAAAACACTTCTCTAAAATATCCACACTTAAAAGACACCAGATGATTCACACTGGAGAGAAACCATATGGATGTGATCAGTGTGGACAACACTTCTCTCGATTGGGCAATCTTAAAAGCCACCAGAGAATTCACACTGGAGAGAAACCCTATGGATGTGCTCAGTGTGGACAACACTTCTCTCGATTGGACAATCTTAAAAGCCACCAGATAAGTCACACTGGAGAGAAACCTTATGGATGTGATCAGTGTGGACAACACTTCTCTCGATTGGACAAGCTCAAAAGCCACCAGAGAATTCACACTGGAGAGAAACCATATGGATGTGCTCAGTGTGGAAAACACTTCTCTGAAAGTACTAGCCTTAAAACACACCAGAGAATTCACACTGCAGAGAAACCATATGGATGTGCTCAGTGTGGACAACACTTCTCTCAAATGAACAGCCTTAAATGTCACCTGAGAATTCACACTGCAGAGAAAAGCTATGAGGGTACACTTGGGAGTCTCTTAGACGTGTTCCAGCTATGTTAAGTTTTGTGTCACAGAGGGAAAAGTGACAGAAGTGCACAGAAAATAGCTGATTCACAACTTGAGTGATCCAAGACTAAACCTTACAGTTGTACACAGAACCTAGACTTATATTATGCTAAGAGTGAAATGGCAGATGAAAATGATTCCTGTAACAAAATAAAATATATCTAAAGTGTTTCTTAAGGGACTTACTATATATACTGTAGAAGTATCATGATACTAAGTAATCATGATACTGTTTTTATACTGTATTGTCTTGAATAAACAAGTCTCAATATGAATTCTTAAATCTAAATCTTATTCTAACGATTAGCTTTGACTCAGGTGTTTAATTTTATTTGTAGACCACTTGGAAGTAATACACCTTGTACCACTAGAGAACATGTTAACACTTGTACCAAACATACATAATCAGACTTATTTTCTTTCCTCCTATTAGAGAGTAGACGATTGTTCTCTTTAAAGGCATTTACACCTGCAAATGGTGAACCTGCCCATCAACACCTAGGTTGTATTGAAATGCAAATCAAGTGTGACCTGCAGGTCTATGCATGACGGATGGCTGTTCTGAACAAAACAATGACAGCAGGACAGAAGCACTGTCATCTAGGTACAAAAAGATGCCACAGTGCAAAATAACATACATTAGGCTATATGTACCACGTCTAGATGTGAAGGCTGATGTTAGTTTACTATTTTCCCAGGGGGTTGGTGTCAGTTTGTGTATTGGAAAACATGTATTTGTGTTTTTGTCTTGGTTTTTTATTACAATTTACAATTTAGGCATTTAGCAGACGCTCTTAATCCAGAGCGACTTACATTTAAGCAAGAACAAAAGCATGGGAATACATCACATAAAAGCATTTATCATGAAACATGCGTAAGCTAAGAAAGTAACAGTGGAATATCTATATAATGAAACTATACATACAATTATTACATATTCAAAGGGAAGATGTTTTACTTTTTATCTGTTTTATAGCATAGACTATAGCAAGAATAGTTAGAACCTTTCCCCTTTCTGTAGGGAAATCTCAGTGTCTTAATTGATTGGTGCCAAAGGATCAATGCATGCACATAGCAATATAGAACATAATATTTGTGCCAGAATAAAGAAAATGCAGTTCTATAAAATGATGTCCCAAACGAGGACATGAATAGTGCTGTTTATTGTAGACCTACATGTAAATGGCAGCAGGACACGGAGAGTGGATAGCAGTGAGTGGGGAAGCTATAGTAATACCATATTAGTGTAAACACTGTGACAAGAGTTTGTAAGAAAGGATTAGAAACAGAAACAAACAATGCTCCTACCAGTGCTCAAAGCTAAGAGCTTAAAATGATTCACTACATCCAGTGTCTGAAATGGTGTATATTGTTCTGTCCATGTGATGGTTCCAGTTACAGAAATATTAGATTATTTCTGGTATGTTTGTGTATTTTAATACACAATTTTAATTAAATATGTGTTGGATGGAGTCCATGCGTTTCAGAAGCTACTGTAGTCTATACCTTTTAGTAATAACATGGTTTCAAAACAAAAGGTCTCTCTACATATAGATCGTGAAAAGCACTGTCTCCAAGGGGGGCAGTGAGATACTATACACTGTCATTTGAGCAGCATCACATGCATTAAACATTATGATACTGTTTTTATACGTATTGTCTTAAATAAACAAGTCTCAATATTACATTTCATTCTAAATCTTATTATAATGATTAGCATTGTCTCAGAGGTGGTTCATTTTATTTGTAGACCACTTGGAGGGTAATACACCACTAGAGAAAATAACATTTGTACCAAACATACATAATCGGACGTATTTTCTTTCGTCCTATTAGAGAGTAGGTGATTGTTCTCTTTGGAGGCATTTACACCTTCAAATAGTGAACCTGCCCATCAGCACCTAGGATGTATTGAAATGCAAAGCATGTGTAACGACCAGGTATGTGCAGGTATGCAGTCCCCGTTCTGAACAGCCATCCGTCCTGTACAGAACCAGACCAAGAATGTGTAGCCTATGTACTCAACCTCTGTATGAAACCAACCTCCTGTTATTGGAACATACAAGGCAAGATAACGGAACAGAAAACTATACTTTGTGCAAGGCCTATATTATTTTTGTATGCGTGTTTTGTACTGCTGGAATATTTAGTAAAACTCTGTAAACATCATCTCTGCCTCGTGGAGTCTGTAAGTTTCTGCATGTTGGATTTGCAAATACAGTAAACCCCACCTGTAATTACATGCCATACAAGCCTCCATTAAGCTAGTGGAAGTGGCAATTGGAATTACTTATTTTTATAAACATTATGCCACTTTGCCACTACATCTAGTCAAACCGTTTTCATATGAATGGAAAACGCTAAGAGTGCTAGAGAACAGCATGTGTGAGCCCAGCACTGCCAGCAGTAAGACTTTTTTTGGGGGGGGGGGGGGGGGGGGCTTGTGACTTTCTACTAAAAGTGAAATAAATGTAACTAAATATTTGGTAGGCTATATGTACAAGTCTAGACATGAAGGATGGTAGCCTTGTACATATACAAGTAAAAAGGGCACCTTAATGTGCCTAGATAAATAGGCCTAAACTTTATTGTAGAACTCACTAGGTAGGTAATAATAACAAACTATGGCCTACCACCAGAGGGAAAGATTGTCCTCCTCTTTGAGGACATTTACACCTGTATTATGATATGACACTTTTGATCACCCAGTATGCAAATGGTGAACCGGCCCATCGACACCTAGGGTGTATTGAAATGTAAAGCCTGACCAGGTCTATGAAGACGTCTGTTCTCTACAAAACAACAGTCCTGTGCAGAACCACACCACTGTATTCTAGCTAGGACTAAAAGTGACATAAATGTAACTATTAGACGTACATTACAATATACGGTAGCCTATGTACAAAGTCTAGATGCAAAGGCTGGTGTTACCAGCCTTTGTACCAGACTGTGTACCAGACTGTGTTCATAATTGTCAGGGGGTGGGTGGCAGTTTGTGTCTTGGAAACAAAAGGTCTCTCTACATATAGATCGTGAAAAGCACTGTCTCCAAGGGGGGCAGTGAGATACTATACACTGTCATTTAAGCAGCATCGCATGTGTGGCAGGATGGACGTGCAATGTCACGGCCCATCTCCCATCCTTGTTGGTGGATGGATCAGAGTCACAGCCATCCTCCGCCCACTTAGTAGTGGGCTGATTGGTAGCGTTATAAGACAGTGTGCCTTCGGCTTTGCGTGAGCGGTGTTGTCTCTCAGTCTGCTGTTTGTGGGTGCCATACCACGCTCCGGGAGCTGCTGTGTCCACAGACTCGACAGCTAAACAAAACTGTCCCGGCATGTTAGTGAGCACCTTGGTGCAGGTACGTCTCTCCATATTGCTGTTTAAACGATCACCTGCACTTGTTGTTTGAGCGTGAACTTGACCGTGAGCCTCTTGTTTCTTTAGCCTCGGGGCTACAATTGACTCACTCACTCCTTCGGGAGGTCGGCTTGCGGTGATGTTAGTGAGCACCTTGGTGCAGGTACGTCTCTCCATATTGCTGTTTAAACGATCACCTGCACTTGTTTATTGAGCATGAACTTGACCGTGAGCTTCTTGTTTCTTTAGCCTCGGGGCTACAATTGACTCACTCACTCCTTCGGGAGGTCGGCTTGCGGTGACGCTTCACCACGCCACCCAGGTATGCGTTGGCCCTCCTCCTCTGCAGCATAGTCATTTGGTGGCTTTGACGCCACAGGAGTATAAACGGGGGCTCTTGTTGTTCTTCCAGTGACTTCCCTACCTGGCTTCTGCTACGTGAGGCACTACAGCGGTGCACTCGTCCCTCCTTAATGCGGTAGGTTCTCTTGTGCTCTCGCTGTTCTTGCCTCAGTGAATTGTAGTTTTTAAGTATTAGTTTAACATGGCCGTTTGTGCTCTTAGGGCCGGCACCACACCTGCTGCTTTGCTGGGAGTACATGGAAATCATCCAAGTGATCTGTCCACCCTCAACGGGAGAGCAACTGGTTTTGGGTTGTTTCTGATTAGTATTTAACTATTTTTATATATATTGTATTATATATTATATATATTATATATATTTTTATATTTGATCTATGCTGCCCATCCTACTGATTCCCCTTGAATAACACCTGTGGTTAATGAGAAGTGATACATGTTTATTGTTCCACAGTGACGTATTGGCCTGTGTGCATATATATTGTATATTATTCCTCCCTCTTATTATCATGACGGTATATGTTATCCCCCAGTGAATGCATTTATTATGGCCAGTGAAATGTTTTAATGAATGAAGTTCTAATTAAATCATTTTCGTACCTTTTGCAACCACGTTTCTGCCTGCCTCATTACATGTAAAACGAACCTGTGTTGAGGAGTCATTAAGTGCTCTGGGTGTTTATATCTTAGTAAATATCTCTTGGGGCGAAACTCCCCTCGTGGCGTAGTCTGGTCTAGCTAATTCATACCACCCAGCTGTCACACATGCATTAAACATTATGATACTGTTTTTATACGTATTGTCTTTGTAGCATGATCAGAAAGGACAATTAAGCTGATTATGCGAAATTGGGACAAAACGCACCACAGATTGGGTGAGAGAGATTGGGTGGGAAAATTCCACTAACCTTTTGCCCAAAGTGGTAAACCACAGGACACAGTCACTAGCTGTTGATGATAATCAGGGCTAACCTCGAAATGAACGAATGATTGTTTTCCTTTACAGCACACGCACAGACTCGCACGCCAAATACACACACAGCAAGAAGCACGCAAAACACTGAGACACGCACTGACGTGAATGTCAGCATTTTTGCGAAGATGTATGTGTGTTGGGTGGGGGGGGTGTGTTGACTTTAGCATAAAGTTTGCCCCAGCGACAGGAACTAGCTAACTTCAAAGAAGGGGCTGGAGAAGTCCTTATCGCTGCGTTGATGTTTTACATCTCAATAGGTTGTAAGAATGTTTGGGGCATTGAGAAACAGGTATGCTAGAATAGTGTCATGTGGGGGACAAAGGAACGCCCGCTAAGAAAATAGGATATATACATTTGTTTCTCTCTCTCTCGTTCTCTTCCAACTCATCAAGCCGACCGAATAGGTCGTAGTACTCCCAGCGGACCTGCCAAGACCTTAAGTCAAATATCGCGGACTCAGAGATATCTCGTGGACTTAAGAGGACCCACAGACAAAGAGTTTCTCTGAACTCTCCGGGTTTATTTAACTCATAACTAGAGTTAATTGCATTCGCTAGTTACACGCGATTAAGACCAAAGAAGACCACCGTGTTTTCCCCGGTATCCAGAACGTAGGAGAACATCAAACCTTTTGGGTTTCAGCAACGCAGGTTGGTTTTGAGCGAATGAGTCCATTATATGCTTTAAAACGACTGGCCCCTAGTACACTTAATTCTAGACAAGAGCTCTCTCTTTTGTCAGAGTAGGAAAATGCCTCTCGTTTCTTTATCTAGCAAGAGGCGCACGCTAGAGTCATTATTTCTTCCTATTCACCTTTCTTTTTATCCTCTTTAATTTGTACCTTTCCTCATTATTGTTTTTCACGGATGCAGCTACAATCTCAGACGGATTGTGGTTGATAGGCTCCTTTGAAATGTGTTACTCACCGTAGCTATTAAATATTCGTATTTAGTAGCTACCGGGACGATCATATTAAATAAAGTAATACCCACCAGTAATTGTTGTATCTGTAGTCATCAGATTTATTTTTGAATCTTTCTTGCTGTTGGTAACGGACAAACTCGATCGAGCGGTTACCAAAGCAACAAGGAGGTCATATCTGATCAATACAGATCGGCACATTCGTTTGCTAATGACCTTCACGTTTGACTCATGCTCAGACAGGAGGATCGCTAGACAAAGGGTATTGCTATGTATTGTGTGTTGTAAACATTTGTAACAGTAATCGATATAATAAAAATACCCTAATTGACTATACAAATTATCAATTTGTTCATTTGCATTTATTTCGATGTATGATTATTGTGTTCAGTTTAGATGTGTATTTTGGAGATTCGTATGACCATTTACCAACATTAATTCAAAGACTCACGTCCAATGGAAAGACGTTTATTTTAATGCAAGGCAAATAAGTAAGGATAACGAGATTATTACGAACTTCCATCCAGAAGTTCCTAATGAGCTTAATTGACTGTTATGACCAGTCAATATTCTGCTAGAATCTGACTACATTAATGGTGCCCCCTGTGAGGCCTTTTTATCATAGTATGTCTTCCTTGCTTCTACGCTTTTGGTTAGGTTCTCCTGAGCAAAGGCGAAAGTGTTGCTCAGGTGCGCATGGAGGTCGGTCAAATATTGGTGTGTAGTATATGCGGTGGCTAAGTTAGCTCCCCCGGGTTGATACAACAGATGCAGTGGCAAAGTCATTTGCCGCCCTGTCATCATTTCGAAAGGAGATACCTTGGTGGTGGTGTGTGGTGTAGCCCTGATTGCCATTAAAACGAGCGGTAATTTGACATCCCAATCTTTTTGATTGGCTGCAACGAATTTCTTTAGTATGCCTAGTACCGTTCGGTTTCCACGTTCTACTTGTCCGGACGATTCCGGATGGTAGCTGATATGTAGTTGGTTCTTTACGCCTAGTAGACGCCACAGTTCCTTCATTACTTCGGCTGTGAAGTGTGTCCCACGATCTGAATTAATCAGTCGCGTGGGTAACCCGAAGCGTGAGAACACGTGGTTTAAGAGCAAAAGCGCAGTTGTTTCTGCATTATTGTTTGCTGCTGGCAAACATTCTAGCCATTTCGTGAATGCACAAGTAATGGCTAGGAAATAACGGTTGCCTCTGCTTGATTTTAAAAATGGCCCCACCCAGTCAATCTGAATGTCAGCCCAGGGAAATGTAATTCCCCTCTTCTGCAAAGGTGCTCTGTGGGTTGGGCTTGACGGCTGGAACTGGCAACAAATTAAACACCCCTTTACATAATCAGCTACGTCTTTGAGCATTTTGGGCCAGAAAGCGACTTGACACAACTCGTCACAGGTTGCTTGGACACCTCTGTGTCCAGCGGTGGGAGAGTCATGAGCATAGCCTAGTAACACCCCCCTGTGGTGCTGAGGTATGACCAAGTGCGGCGCGGTATATATGTCAGCAGCATATACCAATAGGCCATCCATTAATGACATGCGATCTTTTGCTAACAGTAGTTGAGTCAAGTACTCGGCTGAGTCCTTGTCTGTATCAGGAATAGGCGTCGGTGTGCCGCCCATAAGCAGTGTCACTATGTGTGCTAGCGCCGGGTCACTTGCTTGCAATGAGACCAGGTCTGTGTCTCTCTGCTCAGGTGTCAAGTGAACGGCACAACCCTGTGGCGCATCCCTTTGGTTGCGACTCGTTGCCCTTGTGATTGCGTAAACCATTGCTGGTGGTCCCGTGGGCAGCCATTCCGGGAGAAGCTCCCAAGGAATGCCATCCACGGCACCTGCTTTAGCTAAAGTATCAGTCTGGTCATTGAACTGTTTGTCGCTACCTGGTATTGTGGAATGTCCTCTGACCTTTTTCCAATAGACCTGCATATCGTGGGTGTTAACCACGTGGTCGCATGCTATGATCAAATCTTTGTGTTTTACTGGTTTACGTCCAGCAGTCAGAAAGTTATTTCTGCGCCAGTTTGGAACGTGGCACGTGAAACTAAGCCTGGCATAATTCGAATCAGTACAGAGGACTAGCTCTTTGATGCCGTTATCAGCCGCATCTCGTAATGCGATAAGGGTGGCCGCTATCTCCGCGTATTGCGAGGTTTGTGGTCCCAGTTTTAGGCTCTGAGGTTCACTAGGCGTGTCATCTAGCCATACAATGCCCGCCCCTGCTTGTCTAGTGGGTTTGGTGTAAGAGCAACCGTCAACATATACCGTGGGCATGGTTTTGCAGATATTTTCGTCAAAGTAATGGTGACGAGTGGGTAGAGGTGGGGATATGTCATGAAGCGTTACGTCTGGGTCAAGGGGATCCTGCGTGCACTTCTGACATATGGCTAGTCCTGACCCAAGAGGCATTTTATGGTTCTGTGCGTACTTTACCTCGACATTGTGGCTCTGAAAGGTCATAAGCCATTTGGCAATGCGAGAGTTAGTAACGGCACCTTCGCGTAGGCGTTGGCTGTTAAGGAAAGTCACTGGCTGATGGCATGTCTCTACTATAACCTTCTGCCCCCCCACATAGTTGGCGAAATGGCTAACCGCCCAAACGGTGGCCAGCAGTGCTTTTTCGCATTCGGTGAACCTCTGTTCAACGTCGCTAAGGCCTTTGCTAGCATAAGCGACCACTCTCCTGTCTGTATCGTGGATTTGGTACAAACCAGCGGAAATACTCCGTGGGGAGAAACCCGCTTCCAGGTAGAACTTCCTGGAGGAATCAGGGTAGGCTAAACATGGAGCGGAGCAGAGAGCTCTCTTCAGTGTGGACAGGGCAGTGTCCTGTGCCTTGCCCCAAGTAAATGAGACATCCTTCTTGAGGAGTTCGTTAAGTGGTCGGGCGATTTCTGCATAGCCTTCGATAAACTGTCGGTTGTAATTGCAGACACCTAGGAAGCTACGAAGTTCTGACACGTCTGTGGGGGTTTTTAGGTTTTGCATACCCTGTATGCGGCTAACTTGTGGTTCGACACCACAAGGTCCCACCAATAATCCGACATAATTCACTTTCTTTCGCAGCCACTGGGCCTTTGAGAGCACAATCTTTGCTCCTGCGGCGGATAGCTGGCCTAAAACGTGGTCTACCTCTTGTAAGTGGGCCGATAAGGTCTTGCTTCGGATAAGTATATCGTCCACAAAGATTACCGAGCCCCGAGCCGCTGCGTCTGGGCATGCTTTGTTCAAAAAGATGTTGAACTCGGCGGGCGAATTACAAAAACCAAAAGGCAACCGGCAGAAAGTGTATTGTCGATTGGCGAACGTGAATGCTAACTTATGTTGATCGCGGGGATCAATTGGCAAAGTCCAGAACCCTGAGGCAATATCAATTGTGCTAAAAACCGTAGCGTCTCTGACGCGTGGCAGCTCTTGTTCTAACTGGGTCATGGGCCATCTAGACAAAGGAGTCAGTTTATTCAGCTGTCTGTAATCAATAGTTGGCCTCCAAGCCCCATTCTTTTTCAAAACCGGCCAGAGAGGAGAATTGTAGACACTGTTACATAAACGTATGATACCCTTTTCTAGCATGGCTGTGACTGTTTGCTGGACTTCGTCATAGGAAGCTAGGGGAATTTTGTATTGACGCACATATGATGGCGGCGCGCCAGGTTTAGTCGGTATACGTACGGTGTGAATGTTGGTGAGACCGCAGTCAAGAGAGTTCTTGGCGAAAACCGATCTGTGTTTGTACAACACATGTCTAAACTCGGCGTGAAACGCCGGATCAGCGGTTGCGTCTCCCAAGGCCAAAGCTTGAGTTAAATCGGCGTCGAAACCATCATAGGGTTCCGGCCGTGGCGGGGGTCCAAACACTGAGGTGTCAATGGGGTCCGCCGTGCGTAGGTCTCTTACTGCAGGCATGCCCTCTCGTGAGATATTGTAAACCAGCATGTGGTCTTTATCGTCTAATTCTACCCTGCCCACTGATTCGCTGTCAATGGGTAGTTGGGAAACTAGAGAGATGGCGCCCGAAGGTAGTGAGGTGGTTGAGTCAGGGAAACGGGAGTCTCGTTTTAGCAGCGCCGGAATTTTTCCGATTACAGGAATGATCAGGCTGAAATCATAGAATTCGGTACTGATCAACAAACCCAAATCTGTACCCTTACGTAAAATGACGTCAGTGTTCAATTGGTTAGTTACCAGTAAGTATGCAGACCTGCCCTCCACGTCCAACATGGGCGTGCCTTGGAAGGTCAGTCCCTTGTTAGTGAAACTGGTGGAGGGCTGGAAGAAAACTAGATTCTGGTGTAACTCGTGACCGGGTTTGATATTCAATCTGACTGCCACCTCCGCCATACGTGATGGGACAACAATATCATATTCACTGAGAACTCCACACACTTGTGGCATAGTCTGACCCGCTACGATCTGTGTGTCTGAAAGCATGGTGTCGTCTCTCAGGAGAGGTGTTAATGCCCAAAGCACGTTGTTGAGAGTGTCTACTGTCACTGCCAACCTGATTGCTAAATCAGCCCCTAGCAGGGCTTCCTGTTTGAGTCCAGGGACCACTAAGAAAGCCTGATGTAACGTACGGTTCCCCAGGGTGAGCGTCAAAGCGCACACGCCCGTAGCCACAAGGTTTGTGGGTTTAGGGGTGCCCAGGGGAAATCGGAAACTTTTCTGGTTTAGTGTGAGTGCAGGAGTAGCACTCTGGAGTTGGGAGAAAGTATCTGTACTAATAGCAGACCATTCCGACCACAACGCCAAGCCCACCTCTCGTATGTGTCTGCCGTTGAGTGCGATTCCAGCCGGAATTCGCGTACAGTACTGGTCATCACGTAGTGAGGGACCAAGGATGCACAAGAAGTTCTGTCGCTGTTGGTGAAGGTCTCCACGACCACCGACAAGCGTTGTCGGAGTCGCATGAGACGCTCCCGTGTTTGCGTCTAGGCTATTAATCTCTGGAAATTCCTCACTATCCAGAGGCATCGGTTCTCGTAACTCAGTGGAGATTGTTAGATCTGCATAATCTATCCTTGGTTCCAGTCTCTCCAGTAAATCGCGTCCCACTAGTAGTGGGACATGGCTTACTGGCGAGACATATATGGGGTGGATCATGGACCAGGGGCCAATCTGAACTTGACAAAGAGCCACCTTGTCTAGCTTAGTGGTGGACAAAGCATATGGCCTAACCACTATGGGGTGATGACACAATTTAATGTCCCGCCGGTTTTGCAGAGCTCGACCCTGTAGTATGCGAAACAGGTCTTCTGACATCAGGGTGACATCTGCCGCCGTGTCTAATAACGCGTCGTGTGTCACAGCCTGTTCGAGTGTCACTGATAAGTACAACTTTCGTCGAGCTCCCTTTTTTATGATTTTGGCTAAAACCTGACGAAAACCAGGGGCTGACCTTGGTTCTCGTGGGCTTTCAGTCTCGTCATGTGAGCTCGATTCTTGTTGTATAGTCAGGACTTCCCAATCCTGGTTCTCTAGGGAGGGGTCATACTGGACCTCATTATTTTCGGGCGTGGTTGCGCCCGAATAGTTGTGCCCTGCCTCATCGGCCTGGGTTATCCCCTGGTTTTGTTCCACTACCATATCGAATAGCAGAGTGGAATTCCCCTCTGGTGAGGGGCTGGGTGGTTTGGTCTGGGGAAGTGGGTATTGTTTAATTACCGTTGTTGCTAACGATTTGATTTTTCGTTGGTCGTCTGATTTCCCCCTGATTTAGTGGCATTTTTCTTTGATTTACCCTTTTGACCCTTTCTGTTTTTATTCATGTTCATGTTCTTTTGAACTGCAACTAGTAACTCAGACAATTTATCGGTGATATTAGCAATGCTTTGATCTGTACCACCCACAGCGCCTGATGGTTGACTAGTTTTCCGTGTTTCCGACTCTAGTACCCGGAGGGATTGTGGGTCATCCGATTTATCGTCTTTGAAACGTATTGTACGAAATGGGCTCGGACTGCGCTCCCGTGCCCTGAAAGGGGGCGGGGTTTTGTCGCGAATATTTGCAAAAGGTTTATTTTTCGCATCATTGTTCCGACCCCTGTCGTCGTGATGGCGGTCAACAGAAGGTGACCGATTTCGGTTCCATGAAGTGTTTGAAGGTTCATGGGGCCGGTATCGTTCACGCGTGTCCTGTCCCCTTTCACGGGAAGAGGACCGGCGATTTTGCCAAGGAGAGTCATCTCTTATGTTGGATCGCTTCTGTTCGCCCCTTTCAAAGGAAGGAGACCTCTCGCGACGTCTCGTGTGATCCGATTGGTTACTGCGGCCCTGACGGTTATCGTCCTGGCGGGAAGTCACGTTTTTACTATTTCTAGTTTCGTTTTCTCGTGGGTGACCACCTTCAAGTTCCATGCTGCAAATGTCATGGGCCTTCGGTTTAATACGCTCTCTCTCAAACGCTTCGCGTGCCAAGCGCCGAAGTTCGGTTATTTTAACACGCGTAGGATCGACGCCCAGCGGAAATTGTTTCTTAATAGAAGTATGCAGATTAGTCATGAACAGGGCTTTGAAATGTAAGTCTTCTTCCATATCGGGTAAGTTACTGTCGCCGAAGTAAGCTCTACGCAGCCGAGTATAGAACACGTTCACGGTTTCTGTCTTAAATTGCCGTATGTCCATAGCCGCTACGACGCCGCCTAGACTTGGTGATCCGCAAATTCTTCGATCATTGCCAACCGTACCGTATGCCAATCTTGCATTGTTTCGGGGGGTTGGCGTTTCAGAAAACTGCTTACCTCGCGAGTTGCCGTAAAGCATATTAAGCTCACTTTAGTGTCAGTCGATACAGGTTCGTACGATCTCAGATGATAGTCGATATCTTCTAAGTACATATGTGTATCTGGACATTTATTTGGATCAAAGCGGTCCATAAATCTAGCAATTTTACGGATAGCTTCATCTTCTAGACGTTGCTCTCGGCGTCTTGTGCCGTTCGCGGTAGTTGGTGGAGCTACATATGACTGTCCATTAACGAAGTTACTAGTTAGCGGTGCTACATATGACTGTGCATATGGGGAACTGGTAGCGCCACTTTTAGCCCCCCCTGGTATTACGGCATGGGGGGGTGAATAGGGGTTAAGGTTAGGATTGGGTGGGAAAATCGTGGTTGGAGGAGGAACAGGAGCCAACACTGTCGGTCCTGTGGTGACTGGGAGCCCATGGTTGTAGCCATTCTCACGTTTTGCTTCGTGGGCGGCCATAATTCCATCTATTTTTAGGCTCCGTGCCTCATGTTCAGCCGTTTTATAAGCTGCTCTCCACGACTCGGTTTGCCTCGTCTGGTCTCTCCCTCGATTTTCCCAAACAATCTTCTCCTCTGCGTGTCTATTTATTAGCTCCGTTTGTTCACCAATAATATGCGCTCTTCGTGCTAACTCGTCGTTTTTTGAACCTACTACGTCTAACAACTCCGTCTTGGTCTTAGTTAGTTCAGCGACGGTCGCATTCAATTCATCGATAGCTACGGTTTTATTTGCATGCCAATCAGTTAGCTTAGTTAATTCGTCATGTTGCGTAAGTTGTTCTGCCGATATTTGATCGATTTTAATGTTTGCTTGGTTTATATTCTGCTTTAAACCCTCATTTTCCCCTTTCAAAGCATCCATGACCTCTGGGGAGTGTTCGGCTTTTAAGCTGATTATTTCTGTTTTTGCTAGTTTCAGCTGTTCTTCCGATTGCGTGAGCTGGGATTGGAGTTGTGCGAGCTTGCTTTGCATTTGTTGCCTTTGACATTCTCCTTCAGTTTGGGTCCTTATTAAACTAGAGTTTTGTCCGAGGGCTTCTTCTAATTTAGTTTGTACGACTTGGCTGTTATCAGTTACGATCTGTACCTGTTGGCGGAGTGTTTCATTTGACGCCAAATCAAGGACCCGCAAACGAATTAAACTTCCCAGCAATTGCCCAGCTAGCAGTTCTTTTTCGGTTTTAGAGTAACCACGTGATTCTGCGTGTGCTGCAGCTACCGTTTGGACATTAGAGTGAGTTTTGGCAGCACTCATTTTGGTAGTGGACGGGGTATCGTCTATAGTCAGACCAGTCGTTGCCTGTACGACTCGTATCATGCTTATGATTGAATCCATTCCGCCTGAAAATCCTTTAGAAATATAACAATACTCAAAAACACCACACCGCTGTCTGTCTCATAGTTCTGGCCACGGGAGGCAAAGGTTGGAAAACAGCGTCTCTCTACTATCAGTCAAGTAGAAACAGTATTGTACCCCTGAATGCGCACGAATGAGACAAAGGGAAAAATATATCTTTCTGTTTTTATCTTCTGTTTGTTCTGTAATTATTGTCTAGTACTTAACCCCCCTTTTATTTACTCCCTTACTGCCTATCAAAGAATCCAATGATAATTTGAAAAGGAAGAAAGAGAGCAAATAAAATTAAAGGTATGAGGGTCGAACCAACAATAACCTAAAACAAACGTTAAATCCAAATTGTAACTTAAGCAATTTTCTAAATTCAAAATATAACCAAATTAAAATTGTAGCCTGGAAGGCAAAAAAAATTAAAAAAAAATTATAATAATTAAAAAAAAAAATTAAAACTTAAGATTCCAATTAATTAAAATTCACACAAAAAATTATTCAATTGTTTCTTAATTTTTTTTTTTATCTTTCTCAAAATAAATCAATCAACGAGGTTTAATCAAACAATACTGAATTAAAACTCATTCAAAGTTGCATGCAATGATTCCTTGGAATCGGATCAATTGAGCAAGTCACACATCACCCAATCAATGACCTCCTGCCAAAACAGAGTTAAATTAAACCATGAGTTATATCCCATCGCCCAATCAAAACTGCCTTGTCAAAACGTCAACGACTAAGCAACGAGAAACATTGAACATCAAATCACCCTGCAACTGAAAATGGAGTCGGCTTAAAATATAACCGTTTTAATGGTCGAGTGGTTATAATCTTGTGTAGATCTAATCACACGACCACCTAGGTATATTCCAAACCGTTTCAGAACTAAATTTGTGTGGACCCAGCTGAGATTAGATAGTGCAATCCAATGTATTTGCAGTAAACAAGCCCAGGCAGGTCTAAGTTAATAAAAAGTGTATTCCCTTAAACAATTGTCTCATTCGCTCGTAGACACGGCAGAACCTGTCCCGCTGAACTTAAACGACAGCACGGAAGAGATAGCAGTAATCCAATCACCCACTCCGAGTGCAAACAATCAACTAGCAGCACAGTGTGTCCTCCAGCATTACCATATGCCCAAGGAAACCAATAACTCGATGCAGCTACATATGGTGCTAATACCATATAACGCAATGTATGCCACTATATCCACCGAGTGGTATAATAGAGTAGCGCAAATGTAGACACAGCGTGTGGTTATGCCAAACCAACAAACACATGCATGCAATATCAAGCACAGCCACTAGATGGGGCGCTCGATTGCGTTCTATGTAAGGGGGTTGACCGCGGTGCACGTACAGACACGTACGTCACGGCTTGGATCCTCCTATTTAGGGGAGGACCGAGTCCGCCAAACAACAATGGCGGTCTCGTAAGAGAACGCAACCTTTCGTCAGGGCACCGACAAAAGGGGGTGGCGTTGGGTTGAGTCACGTGACTATTTTCCAACACTCAAAATGGCGTATACTGAAATAAACAGCACACATAGGCCCTAGCAGCTAAACTGCTAAGTATGTTCACTCCTGTTTTGGCTAACAACAGTACAACAATAGCACTCTGCGGGAACCATTTAAGTTAAAAGGTCATACTAAACTGAAGCATTTTCTGTCCTATCCCTATATGCACTTATTAAATTGTCTATCGTCTCACGACACAGGTTCCAATCTCGTTTCAGTATGACACACCAAAATGCCAAAAATAGAAAGCGATTGACATACAGTTCGTCGCTGGTTAATACCCGGATAGCTTACGTCCGTTAAATGCGACCGGGCCTTAGGAACATTAAAAGTATAGCCCGTTTTTTTTTTTCTTCTCTTCACACTAAACTGTCCTCTGCAGCGGGTCAGTATTTCAGTGAATGTTAGAGATGCGCGTGGCGTATGCCTCCACCCCTGTCTTGGCCAGCAAAATAGGAGTTTCTAGCGGTCAGATTACATTCAGAGCGATATGCCGATCATGCGATCCGAAATAAATGTACAAAATGGAATTCCAACAACCATTTTACCTTCAATAACTCACTTGGGGGGCACCATTAATGTAGTCAGATTCTAGCAGAATATTGACTGGTCATAACAGTCAATTAAGCTCATTAGGAACTTCTGGATGGAAGTTCGTAATAATCTCGTTATCCTTACTTATTTGCCTTGCATTAAAATAAACGTCTTTCCGTTGGACGTGAGTCTTTGAATTAATGTTGGTAAATGGTCATACGAATCTCCAAAATACACATCTAAACTGAACACAATAATCATACATCGAAATAAATGCAAATGAACAAATTGATAATTTGTATAGTCAATTAGGGTATTTTTATTATATCGATTACTGTTACAAATGTTTACAACACACAATACATAGCAATACCCTTTGTCTAGCGATCCTCCTGTCTGAGCATGAGTCAAACGTGAAGGTCATTAGCAAACGAATGTGCCGATCTGTATTGATCAGATATGACCTCCTTGTTGCTTTGGTAACCGCTCGATCGAGTTTGTCCGTTACCAACAGCAAGAAAGATTCAAAAATAAATCTGATGACTACAGATACAACAATTACTGGTGGGTATTACTTTATTTAATATGGTCGTCCCGGTAGCTACTAAATACGAATATTTAATAGCTACGGTGAGTAACACATTTCAAAGGAGCCTATCAACCACAATCCGTCTGAGATTGTAGCTGCATCCGTGAAAAACAATAATGAGGAAAGGTACAAATTAAAGAGGATAAAAAGAAAGGTGAATAGGAAGAAATAATGACTCTAGCGTGCGCCTCTTGCTAGATAAAGAAACGAGAGGCATTTTCCTACTCTGACAAAAGAGAGAGCTCTTGTCTAGAATTAAGTGTACTAGGGGCCAGTCGTTTTAAAGCATATAATGGACTCATTCGCTCAAAACCAACCTGCGTTGCTGAAACCCAAAAGGTTTGATGTTCTCCTACGTTCTGGATACCGGGGAAAACACGGTGGTCTTCTTTGGTCTTAATCGCGTGTAACTAGCGAATGCAATTAACTCTAGTTATGAGTTAAATAAACCCGGAGAGTTCAGAGAAACTCTTTGTCTGTGGGTCCTCTTAAGTCCACGAGATATCTCTGAGTCCGCGATATTTGACTTAAGGTCTTGACTTCGGTCGGCTTGATGAGTTGGAAGAGAACGAGAGAGAGAGAAACAAATGTATATATCCTATTTTCTTAGCGGGCGTTCCTTTGTCCCCCACATGACACTATTCTAGCATACCTGTTTCTCAATGCCCCAAACATTCTTACAACCTATTGAGATGTAAAACATCAACGCAGCGATAAGGACTTCTCCAGCCCCTTCTTTGAAGTTAGCTAGTTCCTGTCGCTGGGGCAAACTTTATGCTAAAGTCAACACACCCCCCCCACCCAACACACATACATCTTCGCAAAAATGCTGACATTCACGTCAGTGCGTGTCTCAGTGTTTTGCGTGCTTCTTGCTGTGTGTGTATTTGGCGTGCGAGTCTGTGCGTGTGCTGTAAAGGAAAACAATAATTCGTTCATTTCGAGGTTAGCCCTGATTATCATCAACAGCTAGTGACTGTGTCCTGTGGTTTACCACTTTGGGCAAAAGGTTAGTGGAATTTTCCCACCCAATCTCTCTCACCCAATCTGTGGTGCGTTTTGTCCCAATTTCGCATAATCAGCTTAATTGTCCTTTCTGATCATGCTACATCTTAAATAAACAAGTCTCAATATTACATTTCATTCTAAATCTTATTCTAATGATTAACTTTGTCTCAGAGGTGGTTCATTTTATTTGTAGACCACTTGGAAGGCAATACACCACTAGAGAAAATAACATTTGTACCAAACATAATCAGACGTATTTTCTTTCGTCCTATTAGATAGTTGGTAATTCTCTTTGGAGGCATTTTCAAATGTTATTGTTGAACCTGTCCATCAACACCTAGGATGTATTGAAATGCAAAGCATGTGTAACGACCAGGTCTGTGCAGGCATGTAGTCCCCGTTCTGAACAGCCATCCGTCCTGTACAGAACCAGACCATAAATGTCAAGTGAAACCAACCTCCTGTTATTGGAACATACAAGGCAAGATAACAGAACAGAAAACTATACTTTGTGCAAGGCCTATATTTTTTGTTCATTTTTGTATGCATGTTATAGGCCTATACATATTCAAAGGCAAGAGTTTTGAGGGGAGCTAGACCCTATGCTTTTAGACTCATACGTCTCAATATTTGCCATTGACAATGAAAGGATAAATTAGGTAAAATGTCCGCCAAATATGATAAGCCTACATTTAACCAACTAATCACATAAATTCAGTTCATGAGATGATGTATGATTTCAGTCAGTAACATTACATACCCTTTAGTAGATAATAACCCTTGTAATGTAGGTACAGTAGGCATTGTTAATATTGTTTTCTACAGCTAAATGTCTATATAACGTATTGCACATAAATATGCATCACTGGCCATTTGTATATACTTTATGTACTTGCTCTAAATTTGCTGTGCTGAAATTGACACACTTTAAATCCTTATTTGTTAATATCTTAAGACTAGACAACTGTATGTTCCCTTGCTGTAAAATTCATATCTGGGGAGGGTGGAGGACAATGTGTTAGACTGTGATTGGTGGAGAGATGGTTCTTTGTTCTCTTTGACCAATCATATCAAAGCAGTTAGTGGTTCCACCTCAGAGTCTCTGGTATAAGAGACAACTCCTCAATCATTTCTGATCACATCTGACTGTGGACTCCAGACTTCAAGTGAAGATGAACTCTCTTGGTATGTTTCTTGGTTGTTTTGCCTTAATATTCTCAATAGTAATTAATTGCATTATGAATCTGAGCTGCCTTGCTGTGTAGAATATGTACATCATTTCAGCTTTACATCACAGCAACAACCAAATATTAACTTTAATCCAAGTGATCCTAGTAGTACTTATTACTTGTGTTTAAAGTAGTATGTTTGTAGTTATATGACGTGGATTTGTTGCACAACAACTACTTTTAGTGATGTATGTATTTCTACCTATCAATAATCTTTCCTTTGTATTGTTTCCAATCCAGTGTTCCAGTCTGACTGCCCTTACCTACCAGAGGTGAATGAACAAAGAAGCTTGGCAAAGAAAAAACATTGCTGTGATCAGTGTGGAAAACACTTCTCTAAAATATCCACACTTAAAAGACACCAGATGATTCACACTGGAGAGAAACCATATGGATGTGATCAGTGTGGACAACACTTCTCTCGATTGGGCAATCTTAAAAGCCACCAGAGAATTCACACTGGAGAGAAACCCTATGGATGTGCTCAGTGTGGACAACACTTCTCTCGATTGGACAATCTTAAAAGCCACCAGATAAGTCACACTGGAGAGAAACCTTATGGATGTGATCAGTGTGGACAACACTTCTCTCGATTGGACAAGCTCAAAAGCCACCAGATAATTCACACTGGAGAGAAACCATATGGATGTGCTCAGTGTGGACAACACTTCTCTGAAAGTACTAGCCTTAAAAACCACCAGAGAATTCACACTGGAGAGAAACCCTATGGATGTGCTCAGTGTGGACAACACTTCTCTCAAATGTCCAACCTTAAAACACACCAGAGAATTCACACTGCAGAGAAACCATATGGATGTGCTCAGTGTGGACAATACTTCATTCAAATGAACAGCCTTAAATGTCACCTGAGAATTCACACTGCAGAGAAAAGCTATGAGGGTACACTTGGGAGTCTCTTAGACGTGTTCCAGCTATGTTAAGTTTTGTGTCACAGAGGGAAAAGTGACAGAAGTGCACAGAAAATAGCTGATTCACAACTTGAGTGATCCAAGATTAAACCTTACAGTTGTACACAGAACCTAGACTTATATTATGCTAAGAGTGAAATGGCAGATGGAAATGATTCCTGTAACAAAATAAAATCTATCTAAAGTGTTTCTTAAGGGACTTACTATATATACTGTAGAGGTAAGTAATAATAGTAATTAAGCTGACTATAGAGAATCAAATGAAGTAGGCTAAATATTAAATGAACTGATGAAGGCCATCTATGGTAGAATTGATGGACTTGGTGCTATTAGCTGACTTGAAGTGAAGACTACAGAAAGTATTTGTGGATAGTTGAACAGCTGTGAATCTGGTTGACCATACAAGCACCTTTGAGTAAGACCGGGGGTTGTGAACAAACACTGTTGATCAGTGATCTCACCACTAAGCTACTGACTTGTGTTTGAAATAGATTTTTTCATTATATCTGACCGTGCATGTTTTATTATGATACTGTTTTTATACTGTATTGTCTTAAATAAACAAGTCTCAATATTAATTATTATTCTAAATCTTATTCTAACGATTACGTTTGTCTCAGAGGTGGTTGATTTTATTTGTAGACCACTTGGAAGGTAATACACCTTGTACCACTAGAGAACATGTTAACACTTGTATACCAAACATACATAATCAGACTTATTTTCTTTCCTCCTATTAGAGAGTAGACGATTGTTCTCTTTAAAGGCATTTACACCTGCAAAACCTTTCCCCCATGTCTGTGGGAAAATCTCAGTGTCTTAATTGATTGGTACCAAAGGATCAATGCATGCACATAGCACTATATAACATAATATTTGTACCAGAATAAAGAAAATACAGTTCTTTAAGATGATGTCCCACACGAGGACATGAATAGTGCTGTTTATAGCAGGACATGGAGAGTGGATAGCAGTGACCTTTACAGAAAAAGGTGTCATGTGCATGATTTAAACCATTTCACTGTGACCTGTGTGGGGAAGCTAGTAATACAGGCGACATGTCATGGGTTCACACACGTTAAAGGCAAACCATATGAAAGATAAACCATATTAGTGTAAACACTGTGACAAGAGTTTGTAGGAAAGGATTAGATGTATATAAAACAATGCTCCTATACCAGTGCTCAAAGCTAAGAGCTTAAAATGTATTCAATTGCTCGCCATTCTTGTGCCTAGATAAGTAGGCCTAAGCCTTATTGAAGTTAATCAGCATTTACACCTTCAGATGGTGAACCTGCCCATCAACACCTAGGAAGTATTGAAATGCAAAGCATGTGTGACGACCAGGTCTGTGCAGGCATGCAGTCCCCGTTCTAAAAAGCCATCCGTCCTGCACAGAACCAGAACATAAATGTTTATGTACTCAAGTGACACCAACCTCCTGTTATTGGAACATACAAGGCAAGATAACAGAACAGAAAACTATACTTTGTGCAAGGCCTATATTATTTTTGTATGCATGTGTTGTACTGCTGTAATATTTAGTGAAACTCTGTAAACATCATCTCTGCCTCGTGGAGTCTGTGAGTAGTAGGCCTACTGTGGTCAAGTTTCTGCATGTTGGATTTGCAAATACAGTAAACCCCACCTGTAATTACATGCCATACAAGCCTCCATTAAGCTAGTGAAAGTGGCAATTGGAATGACTTATTTTAGAAACATTATGCCACAATGCCACTACATCTAGTCTAACCGTTTTCATATGAATGGAAAGCGCTAAGAAAGTGCTAGAGAACAGCATGTGTGAGCCCAGCAGTAAGACTTTTTTTGGGGGGGAACTTGTGAAATAATAAAAGTAACTAAATATCTGGTAGGCTATATGTACAAGTCTAGACATGAAGGCTGGTAGCCTTGTACCTATACAAGTAAAAAGGGCACTTTAATGTGCCTAGATAAATAGGCCTAAACTTTATTGTAGAACTCACTACTTGGTAGGTAATAATAACAAACCATGGCCTACCACCAGAGGGAAAGATTGTCCTCCTCTTTTAGGACATTTACACCTGTATTATGATATGACACTTTTGATCACCCAGGATGCAAATGGTGAACCGGCCCATCGACACCTAGGATGTATTGAAATGAAGACGTCTATGAAGACGTCTGTTCTCTACAAAACAACAGTCCTGTGCAGAACCACACCACTGTATTCTAGCTAGGACTAAAAGTGACATAAATGTAACAAAGACGTACATTACAATATACGGTAGCCTATGTACAAAGTCTAGTTGCAAAGGCTGGTGTTAGTGTACCAGACTGTGTTCATAATTTTCAGGGGGTGGGTGGCAGTTTGTGTCTTGGAAAATAACCAAACAAACGGGTACTTATATATTTATTTGCATTGTATTTTGGTCTTTATTTTACATACATAGGCCTATACATATTCAAAGGCAAGAGTTTTGAGGGGAGCTGGCGTGCTAGACCCTCCTATATAGAGCTTTTGGACCCATACGTCTCAATATTTGCCATTGACAATGAAAGGATAAATTTGGTAAAATGTCCGCCAAATATGATAGGCCTACATTTAACCAACTAATCACATAAATTCAGTTCATGAGATGATGTATGATTTCAGTCAGTAACATTACCCTTTAGTAGATAATAACCCTTGTAATGTTAGGTACAGTAGGCATTGTTAATATTGTTTTCTACAGCTAAATGTTTATAACGTATTGCACATAAATATGCATCACTGGCCATTTGTATATACCTTTATGTCCTTGCTCTAAATTTGCTGTGCTGAAATTGACACACTTTAAATCCTTATTTGTTAATATCTTAAGACTAGACAACAATATTTCCCCTTGCTGTAAAATTCATATCTGGGGAGGGTGGAGGACAATGTGTTAGACTGTGATTGGTGGAGAGATGGTTCTTTGTTCTCTTTGACCAATCATATCAAAGCAGTTAGTGGTTCCACCTCAGAGTCTCTGGTATAAGAAGACTTGGTCTGTGTCATTTCTCCACAACTCCTCAATAATTTCTGATCACATCTGACTGTGGACTCCAGACTTCAAGTGAAGATGAACTCTCTTGGTATGTTTCTTGGTTGTTTTGCCTTAATATTCTCAATAGTCATTTTATAATTAATTGCATTATGAATCTGAGCTGCCTTGCTGTGTAGAATATGTACATAATTTCAGCTTTACATCACAGCAACAACCAAATATTAACAAATATTAACTAATCCAAGTGATCCTAGTAGTACTTATTACTTGTGTTTAAAGTAGTATGTTTGTAGTTATATGACGTGGATTTGTTGCACAACAACTACTTTTAGTAATGCATGTATTTCTACCTATCAATAATCTTTCCTTTGTATTGTTTCCAATCCAGTGTTCCAGTCTGACTGCCCTTACCTACCAGAGGTGAATGAACAAAGAAGCTTGGCAAAGAAAAAACATTGCTGTGATCAGTGTGGAAAACACTTCTCTAAAATATCCATACTTAAAAGACACCAGATGATTCACACTGGAGAGAAACCATATGGATGTGATCAGTGTGGACAACACTTCTCTCGATTGGGCAGTCTTAAAAGCCACCAGAGAATTCACACTGGAGAGAAACCCTATGGATGTGCTCAGTGTGGACAACACTTCTCTCGATTGGACAAGCTTAAAAGCCACCAGATAATTCACACTGGAGAGAAACCTTATGGATGTGATCAGTGTGGACAACACTTCTCTCGATTGGACAAGCTTAAAAGCCACCAGAGAATTCACACTGGAGAGAAACCATATGGATGTGCTCAGTGTGGAAAACACTTCTCTGAAAGTACTAGCCTTAAAAACCACCAGAGAATTCACACTGGAGAGAAACCCTATGGATGTGCTCAGTGTGGACAACACTTCTCTCAAATGTCCAACCTTAAAACACACCAGAGAATTCACACTGCAGAGAAACCATATGGATGTGCTCAGTGTGGACAATACTTCATTCAAATGAACAGCCTTAAATGTCACCTGAGAATTCACACTGCAGAGAAAAGCTATGAGGGTACACTTGGGAGTCTCTTAGACGTGTTCCAGCTATGCTAAGTTTTGTGTCACAGAGGGAAAAGTGACAGAAGTGCACAGAAAATAGCTGATTCACAACTTGAGTGATCCAAGACTAAACCTTACAGTTGTACACAGAACCTAGACTTATATTATGCTATGAGTGAAATGGCAGATGAAAATGATTCCTGTAACAAAATAAAATCTATCTAAAGTGTTTCTTAATGGACTTACTATATACTGTAGAAGTAAGTAATAATAGTAATTAAGCTGACTATAGAGAATCAAATGAAGTAGGCTAAATATTAAATGAACTGATGAAGGCCATCTATGGTAGAATTTATGGACTTGGTGCTATTAGCTGACTTGAAGTGAAGACTACAGAAAGTATTTGTGGATAGTTGAACAGCTGTGAATCTGGTTGACTATACAAGCACCTTTGAGTAAGACCGGGGGTTGTGAACAAACACTGTTGATCAGTGATCTCACCACTAAGCTACTGACTTGTGTTTGAAATAGATTTTTTCATTATATCTGACCGTGCATGTTTTATTATGATACTGTTTTTATACTGTATTGTCTTAAATAAACAAGTCTCAATATGAATTCTTATTCTAAATCTTATTCTAACGATTACGTTTGTCTCAGATGTGGTTGATTTGATTTGTAGACCACTTGGAAGGTAATACACCTTGTACCACTAGAGAACATGTTAACACTTGTATACCAAACATACATAATCAGACTTATTTTCTTTCCTCCTATTAGAGAGTAGACGATTGTTCTCTTTAAAGGCATTTACACCTGCAAATGGTGAACCTGCCCATCAACACCTATTGAAATGCAAAGCAAGTGTGACCTGCAGGTCTATATATGCATGACGGATGGCTGTTCTGAACAAAACAATGACAGCACCACTGTCATCTAGGTACAAAAAGATGCCACAGTGCAAAATAACATACAGTAGGCTATATGTACCAACCAAGTCTAGATGTGAAGGCTGATGTTAGTTTACTATTTTTCCAGGGGGTTGGTGTCAGTTTGTGTATTGGAAAACATGTTTTTGTCTTGGTTTTGCACATAGGCTATAGCACTATAGAACATAATATTTGTGCCAGAATAAAGAAAATGCAGTTCTATAAAATGATGTCCCACACGAGGACATGAACAGTGCTGTTTATTGTAGGCCTACATGTAAATAACAGCAGGACATGGAGAGTGGATAGCAGTGAGTGGGGAAGCTAGTAATAATTAGTGTAAACACTGTGACAAGAGTTTGTAAGGATTAGAAACTGAAACAAACAATGCTCCTACCAGTGCTCAAAGCTAAGAGCTAATTCACAAACACAAAACTTATATATTTATTTGCATTGTATTTTGGTCTTTATTTTACATACCTACAGTAGGCCTATACATATTCAAAGGCAAGAGTTTTGAGGGGAGCTAGCGTGCTAGACCCTCCTATATAGAGCTTTTGGACCCATACGTCTCAATATTTGCCATTGACAATGAAAGGATAAATTAGGTAAAATGTCCGCCAAATATGATAGGCCTACATTTAACCAACTAATCACATAAATTCAGTTCATGAGATGATGTATGATTTCAGTCAGTAACATTACCCTTTAGTAGATAATAACCCTTGTAATGTTAGGTACAGTAGGCATTGTTAATATTGTTTTCTACAGCTAAATGTTTATAACGTATTGCACATAAATATGCATCACTGGCCATTTGTATATACCTTTATGTCCTTGCTCTAAATTTGCTGTGCTGAAATTGACACACTTTAAATCCTTATTTGTTAATATCTTAAGACTAGACAACAATATTTCCCCTTGCTGTAAAATTCATATCTGGGGAGGGTGGAGGACAATGTGTTAGACTGTGATTGGTGGAGAGATGGTTCTTTGTTCTCTTTGACCAATCATATCAAAGCAGTTAGTGGTTCCACCTCAGAGTCTCTGGTATAAGAAGACTTGGTCTGTGTCATTTCTCCACAACTCCTCAATAATTTCTGATCACATCTGACTGTGGACTCCAGACTTCAAGTGAAGATGAACTCTCTTGGTATGTTTCTTGGTTGTTTTGCCTTAATATTCTCAATAGTCATTTTATAATTAATTGCATTATGAATCTGAGCTGCCTTGCTGTGTAGAATATGTACATAATTTCAGCTTTACATCACAGCAACAACCAAATATTAACTTTAATCCAAGTGATCCTAGTAGTACTTATTACTTGTGTTTAAAGTAGTATGTTTGTAGTTATATGACGTGGATTTGTTGCACAACAACTACTTTTAGTAATGTATGTATTTCTACCTATCAATAATATTTCCTTTGTATTGTTTCCAATCCAGTGTTCCAGTCTGACTGCCCTTACCTACCAGAGGTGAATGAACAAAGAAGCTTGGCAAAGAAAAAACATTGCTGTGATCAGTGTGGAAAACACTTCTCTAAAATATCCACACTTAAAAGACACCAGATGATTCACACTGGAGAGAAACCATATGGATGTGATCAGTGTGGACAACACTTCTCTCGATTGGGCAATCTTAAAAGCCACCAGAGAATTCACACTGGAGAGAAACCCTATGGATGTGCTCAGTGTGGAAAACACTTCTCTGAAAGTAATAGCCTTAAAAGCCACCAGAGAATTCACACTGGAGAGAAACCCTATGGATGTGCTCAGTGTGGACAACACTTCTCTCAAATGTCCAACCTTAAAACACACCAGAGAATTCACACTGCAGAGAAACCATATGGATGTGCTCAGTGTGGACAATACTTCATTCAAATGAACAGCCTTAAATGTCACCTGAGAATTCACACTGCAGAGAAAAGCTATGAGGGTACACTTGGGAGTCTCTTAGACGTGTTCCAGCTATGTTAAGTTTTGTGTCACAGAGGGAAAAGTGACAGAAGTGCACAGAAAATAGCTGATTCACAACTTGAGTGATCCAAGATTAAACCTTACAGTTGTACACAGAACCTAGACTTATATTATGCTAAGAGTGAAATGGCAGATGGAAATGATTCCTGTAACAAAATAAAATCTATCTAAAGTGTTTCTTAAGGGACTTAAAGCTGACTTGAAGTGAAGACTACAGAAAGTATTTGTGGATAGTTGAACAGCTGTGAATCTGGTTGACTATACAAGCACCTTTGAGTAAGACCGGGGGTTGTGAACAAACACTGTTGATCAGTGATCTCACCACTAAGCTACTGACTTGTGTTTGAAATAGATTTTTTCATTATATCTGACCGTGCATGTTTTATTATGATACTGTTTTTATACTGTATTGTCTTAAATAAACAAGTCTCAATATGAATTCTTATTCTAAATCTTATTCTAACGATTACGTTTGTCTCAGATGTGGTTGATTTGATTTGTAGACCACTTGGAAGGTAATACACCTTGTACCACTAGAGAACATGTTAACACTTGTATACCAAACATACATAATCAGACTTATTTTCTTTCCTCCTATTAGAGAGTAGACGATTGTTCTCTTTAAAGGCATTTACACCTGCAAATGGTGAACCTGCCCATCAACACCTATTGAAATGCAAAGCAAGTGTGACCTGCAGGTCTATATATGCATGACGGATGGCTGTTCTGAACAAAACAATGACAGCACCACTGTCATCTAGGTACAAAAAGATGCCACAGTGCAAAATAACATACAGTAGGCTATATGTACCAACCAAGTCTAGATGTGAAGGCTGATGTTAGTTTACTATTTTTCCAGGGGGTTGGTGTCAGTTTGTGTATTGGAAAACATGTTTTTGTCTTGGTTTTGCACATAGGCTATAGCACTATAGAACATAATATTTGTGCCAGAATAAAGAAAATGCAGTTCTATAAAATGATGTCCCACACGAGGACATGAACAGCGCTGTTTATTGTAGGCCTACATGTAAATAACAGCAGGACATGGAGAGTGGATAGCAGTGAGTGGGGAAGCTAGTAATAATTAGTGTAAACACTGTGACAAGAGTTTGTAAGGATTAGAAACTGAAACAAACAATGCTCCTACCAGTGCTCAAAGCTAAGAGCTAATTCACAAACACAAAACGTTTAAAGTAAAGAGGGGTTCTGCCCGAGAGCAACGATTTGACAGTTATTGTTACTTTTCTGTACCATGAAATACTTTTTTTACACAAATCTTCCCATAGACGGGCCAAAATGGGCCAAATTCTTGAGAGAGTGGCGAACTTATAGTTTTAACTTGATATTATTTGCTACTGCTATTAGCTATGAAGAATTAGAAGCCAGGTTTTGCAATATCACTTTGTTATAAATCTTGAATGGCAGGCAGCAACAGCTCACACAAACATGTCAAGTCTCACTGTCTCAGATCTGCCTACACACATCTCTGCCTCTCAGGAGACCCAGGTCTGAAATGTGGTCTTGCACTGCCACCTATCGACCAAAGGCATTATTGTATTGGAGTGAACACAATGCAGTCACACAAACTGGGTTTATAGCAATTATAGCAATCAAGAATAGTTAGAACCTTTCCCCCATGTCTGTAGGAAAATCTCAGTGTCTTAATTGATTGGTACCAAAGGATCAATGCATGCACATAGCACTATATAACATAATATTTGTACCAGAATAAAGAAAATACAGTTCTTTAAGATGATGTCCCACACGAGGACATGAATAGTGCTGTTTATAGCAGGACATGGAGAGTGGATAGCAGTGACCTTTACAGAAAAAGGTGTCATGTGCATGATTTAAACCATTTCACTGTGACCTGTGTGGGGAAGCTAGTAATACAGGCGACATGTCATGGGTTCACACACGTTAAAGGCAAACCATATGAAAGATAAACCATATTAGTGTAAACACTGTGACAAGAGTTTGTAGGAAAGGATTAGATGTATATAAAACAATGCTCCTATACCAGTGCTCAAAGCTAAGAGCTTAAAATGTATTCAATTGCTCGCCATTCTTGTGCCTAGATAAGTAGGCCTAAGCCTTATTGTAGTTAATCAGCATTTACACCTTCAGATGGTGAACCTGCCCATCAACACCTAGGAAGTATTGAAATGCAAAGCATGTGTGACGACCAGGTCTGTGCAGGCATGCAGTCCCCGTTCTGAACAGCCATCCGTCCTGCACAGAACCAGAACATAAATGTTTATGTACTCAAGTGACACCAACCTCCTGTTATTGGAACATACAAGGCAAGATAACAGAACAGAAAACTATACTTTGTGCAAGGCCTATATTATTTTTGTATGCATGTGTTGTACTGCTGTAATATTTAGTGAAACTCTGTAAACATCATCTCTGCCTCGTGGAGTCTGTGAGTAGTAGGCCTACTGTGGTCAAGTTTCTGCATGTTGGATTTGCAAATACAGTAAACCCCACCTGTAATTACATGCCATACAAGCCTCCATTAAGCTAGTGAAAGTGGCAATTGGAATGACTTATTTTAGAAACATTATGCCACATTGCCACTACATCTAGTCTAACCGTTTTCATATGAATGGAAAACGCTAAGAAAGTGCTAGAGAACAGCATGTGTGAGCCCAGCAGTAAGACTTTTTTTGGGGGGGAACTTGTGAAATAATAAAAGTAACTAAATATTTGGTAGGCTATATGTACAAGTCTAGACATGAAGGCTGGTAGCCTTGTACCTATACAAGTAAAAAGGGCACTTTAATGTGCCTAGATAAATAGGCCTAAACTTTATTGTAGAACTCACTACTTGGTAGGTAATAATAACAAACCATGGCCTACCACCAGAGGGAAAGATTGTCCTCCTCTTTGAGGACATTTACACCTGTATTATGATATGACACTTTTGATCACCCAGGATGCAAATGGTGAACCGGCCCATCGACACCTAGGATGTATTGAAATGTAAGCCTGACCAGGTCTATGAAGACTTCTGTTCTCTACAAAACAACAGTCCTGTGCAGAACCACACCACTGTATTCTAGCTAGGACTAAAAGTGACATAAATGTAACAAAGACGTACATTACAATATACGGTAGCCTATGTACAAAGGCTGGTGTTAGTGTACCAGACTGTGTTCATAATTTTCAGGGGGTGGGTGGCAGTTTGTGTCTTGGAAAATAACCAAACAAACGGGTAGGCCTACTTATATATTTATTTGCATTGTATTTTGGTCTTTATTTGACATACATAGGCCTATACATATTCAAAGGCAAGAGTTTTGAGGGGAGCTGGCGTGCTAGACCCTCCTATATAGAGCTTTTGGACCCATACGTCTCAATATTTGCCATTGACAATGAAAGGATAAATTAGGTAAAATGTCCGCCAAATATGATAGGCCTACATTTAACCAACTAATCACATAAATTCAGTTCATGAGATGATGTATGATTTCAGTCAGTAACATTACCCTTTAGTAGATAATAACCCTTGTAATGTTAGGTACAGTAGGCATTGTTAATATTGTTTTCTACAGCTAAATGTTTATAACGTATTGCACATAAATATGCATCACTGGCCATTTGTATATACCTTTATGTCCTTGCTCTAAATTTGCTGTGCTGAAATTGACACACTTTAAATCCTTATTTGTTAATATCTTAAGACTAGACAACAATATTTCCCCTTGCTGTAAAATTCATATCTGGGGAGGGTGGAGGACAATGTGTTAGACTGTGATTGGTGGAGAGATGGTTCTTTGTTCTCTTTGACCAATCATATCAAAGCAGTTAGTGGTTCCACCTCAGAGTCTCTGGTATAAGAAGACTTGGTCTGTGTCATTTCTCCACAACTCCTCAATAATTTCTGATCACATCTGACTGTGGACTCCAGACTTCAAGTGAAGATGAACTCTCTTGGTATGTTTCTTGGTTGTTTTGCCTTAATATTCTCAATAGTCATTTTATAATTAATTGCATTATGAATCTGAGCTGCCTTGCTGTGTAGAATATGTACATAATTTCAGCTTTACATCACAGCAACAACCAAATATTAACAAATATTAACTAATCCAAGTGATCCTAGTAGTACTTATTACTTGTGTTTAAAGTAGTATGTTTGTAGTTATATGACGTGGATTTGTTGCACAACAACTACTTTTAGTAATGTATATGTATTTCTACCTATCAATAATCTTTCCTTTGTATTGTTTCCAATCCAGTGTTCCAGTCTGACTGCCCTTACCTACCAGAGGTGAATGAACAAAGAAGCTTGGCAAAGAAAAAACATTGCTGTGATCAGTGTGGAAAACACTTCTCTAAAATATCCACACTTAAAAGACACCAGATGATTCACACTGGAGAGAAACCATATGGATGTGATCAGTGTGGACAACACTTCTCTCGATTGGGCAATCTTAAAAGCCACCAGAGAATTCACACTGGAGAGAAACCCTATGGATGTGCTCAGTGTGGAAAACACTTCTCTGAAAGTAATAGCCTTAAAAGCCACCAGAGAATTCACACTGGAGAGAAACCCTATGGATGTGCTCAGTGTGGACAACACTTCTCTCAAATGTCCAACCTTAAAACACACCAGAGAATTCACACTGCAGAGAAACCATATGGATGTGCTCAGTGTGGACAATACTTCATTCAAATGAACAGCCTTAAATGTCACCTGAGAATTCACACTGCAGAGAAAAGCTATGAGGGTACACTTGGGAGTCTCTTAGACGTGTTCCAGCTATGTTAAGTTTTGTGGCACAGAGGGAAAAGTGACAGAAGTGCACAGAAAATAGCTGATTCACAACTTGAGTGATCCAAGACTAAACCTTACAGTTGTACACAGAACCTAGACTTATATTATGCTAAGAGTAAAATGGCAGATGAAAATGATTCCTGTAACAAAATAAAATCTATCTAAAGTGTTTCTTAAGGGACTTACTATATATACTGTAGAAGTAAGTAATAATAGTAATTAAGCTGACTAGAGAATCAAATGAAGTAGGCTAAATATTAAATGAACTGATGAAGGCCATCTATGGTAGAATTGATGGACTTGGTGCTATTAGCTGACTTGAAGTGAAGACTACAGAAAGTATTTGTGGATAGTTGAACAGCTGTGAATCTGGTTGACCATACAAGCACCTTTGAGTAAGACCGGGGGTTGTGAACAAACACTGTTGATCAGTGATCTCACCACTAAGCTACTGACTTGTGTTTGAAATTGTTTTTTTTCCCGTTATATCTGACCGTGCATGTTTTATTATGATACTGTTTTTATACTGTATTGTCTTAAATAAACAAGTCTCAATATTAATTCTTATTCTAAATCTTATTCTAACGATTACGTTTGTCTCAGAGGTGGTTGATTTTATTTGTAGACCACTTGGAAGGTAATACACCTTGTACCACTAGAGAACATGTTAACACTTGTATACCAAACATACATAATCAGACTTATTTTCTTTCCTCCTATTAGAGAGTAGACGATTGTTCTCTTTAAAGGCATTTACACCTGCAAAAACCTTTCCCCCATGTCTGTAGGAAAATCTCAGTGTCTTAATTGATTGGTACCAAAGGATCAATGCATGCACATAGCACTATATAACATAATATTTGTACCAGAATAAAGAAAATACAGTTCTTTAAGATGATGTCCCACACGAGGACATGAATAGTGCTGTTTATAGCAGGACATGGAGAGTGGATAGCAGTGACCTTTACAGAAAAATGTGTCATGTGCATGATTTAAACCATTTCACTGTGACCTGTGTGGGGAAGCTAGTAATACAGGTGACATGTCATGGGTTCACACACGTTAAAGGCAAACCATATGAAAGATAAACCATATTAGTGTAAACACTGACAAGAGTTTGTAGGAAAGGATTAGATACATATAAAACAATGCTCCTATACCAGTGCTCAAAGCTAAGAGCTTAAAATGTATTCAATTGCTCGCCATTCTTGTGCCTAGATAAGTAGGCCTAAGCCTTATTGTAGTTAATCAGCATTTACACCTTCAGATGGTGAACCTGCCCATCAACACCTAGGAAGTATTGAAATGCAAAGCATGTGTGACGACCAGGTCTGTGCAGGCATGCAGTCCCCGTTCTGATTGATTGATTGATTGATTGAAATATTTGTTAACAGTTTGTAGAATTTACAGTACATTTTAAGCACAAACTCAATACAAAGACTGTCAACTGTGAGTGGACGACCCAATTAAGCATTACACTTGTTTACAACAGGTTCCACATTGTTCAATTCATCAAAACATTTAAAGACATACAGACATTTAGAGACATACATACTGAACAGCCATCCGTCCTGCACAGAACCAGAACATAAATGTTTATGTACTCAAGTGACACCAACCTCCTGTTATTGGAACATACAAGGCAAGATAACAGAACAGAAAACTATACTTTGTGCAAGGCCTATATTATTTTTGTATGCATGTGTTGTACTGCTGTAATATTTAGTGAAACTCTGTAAACATCATCTCTGCCTCGTGGAGTCTGTGAGTAGTAGGCCTACTGTGGTCAAGTTTCTGCATGTTGGATTTGCAAATACAGTAAACCCCACCTGTAATTACATGCCATACAAGCCTCCATTAAGCTAGTGAAAGTGGCAATTGGAATGACTTATTTTAGAAACATTATGCCACATTGCCACTACATCTAGTCTAACCGTTTTCATATGAATGGAAAACGCTAAGAAAGTGCTAGAGAACAGCATGTGTGAGCCCAGCAGTAAGACTTTTTTTGGGGGGGAACTTGTGAAATAATAAAAGTAACTAAATATTTGGTAGGCTATATGTACAAGTCTAGACATGAAGGCTGGTAGCCTTGTACCTATACAAGTAAAAAGGGCACTTTAATGTGCCTAGATAAATAGGCCTAAACTTTATTGTAGAACTCACTACTTGGTAGGTAATAATAACAAACCATGGCCTACCACCAGAGGGAAAGATTGTCCTCCTCTTTGAGGACATTTACACCTGTATTATGATATGACACTTTTGATCACCCAGGATGCAAATGGTGAACCGGCCCATCGACACCTAGGATGTATTGAAATGTAAGCCTGACCAGGTCTATGAAGACTTCTGTTCTCTACAAAACAACAGTCCTGTGCAGAACCACACCACTGTATTCTAGCTAGGACTAAAAGTGACATAAATGTAACAAAGACGTACATTACAATATACGGTAGCCTATGTACAAAGGCTGGTGTTAGTGTACCAGACTGTGTTCATAATTTTCAGGGGGTGGGTGGCAGTTTGTGTCTTGGAAAATAACCAAACAAACGGGTAGGCCTACTTATATATTTATTTGCATTGTATTTTGGTCTTTATTTGACATACATAGGCCTATACATATTCAAAGGCAAGAGTTTTGAGGGGAGCTGGCGTGCTAGACCCTCCTATATAGAGCTTTTGGACCCATACGTCTCAATATTTGCCATTGACAATGAAAGGATAAATTAGGTAAAATGTCCGCCAAATATGATAGGCCTACATTTAACCAACTAATCACATAAATTCAGTTCATGAGATGATGTATGATTTCAGTCAGTAACATTACCCTTTAGTAGATAATAACCCTTGTAATGTTAGGTACAGTAGGCATTGTTAATATTGTTTTCTACAGCTAAATGTTTATAACGTATTGCACATAAATATGCATCACTGGCCATTTGTATATACCTTTATGTCCTTGCTCTAAATTTGCTGTGCTGAAATTGACACACTTTAAATCCTTATTTGTTAATATCTTAAGACTAGACAACAATATTTCCCCTTGCTGTAAAATTCATATCTGGGGAGGGTGGAGGACAATGTGTTAGACTGTGATTGGTGGAGAGATGGTTCTTTGTTCTCTTTGACCAATCATATCAAAGCAGTTAGTGGTTCCACCTCAGAGTCTCTGGTATAAGAAGACTTGGTCTGTGTCATTTCTCCACAACTCCTCAATAATTTCTGATCACATCTGACTGTGGACTCCAGACTTCAAGTGAAGATGAACTCTCTTGGTATGTTTCTTGGTTGTTTTGCCTTAATATTCTCAATAGTCATTTTATAATTAATTGCATTATGAATCTGAGCTGCCTTGCTGTGTAGAATATGTACATAATTTCAGCTTTACATCACAGCAACAACCAAATATTAACAAATATTAACTAATCCAAGTGATCCTAGTAGTACTTATTACTTGTGTTTAAAGTAGTATGTTTGTAGTTATATGACGTGGATTTGTTGCACAACAACTACTTTTAGTAATGTATATGTATTTCTACCTATCAATAATCTTTCCTTTGTATTGTTTCCAATCCAGTGTTCCAGTCTGACTGCCCTTACCTACCAGAGGTGAATGAACAAAGAAGCTTGGCAAAGAAAAAACATTGCTGTGATCAGTGTGGAAAACACTTCTCTAAAATATCCACACTTAAAAGACACCAGATGATTCACACTGGAGAGAAACCATATGGATGTGATCAGTGTGGACAACACTTCTCTCGATTGGGCAATCTTAAAAGCCACCAGAGAATTCACACTGGAGAGAAACCCTATGGATGTGCTCAGTGTGGAAAACACTTCTCTGAAAGTAATAGCCTTAAAAGCCACCAGAGAATTCACACTGGAGAGAAACCCTATGGATGTGCTCAGTGTGGACAACACTTCTCTCAAATGTCCAACCTTAAAACACACCAGAGAATTCACACTGCAGAGAAACCATATGGATGTGCTCAGTGTGGACAATACTTCATTCAAATGAACAGCCTTAAATGTCACCTGAGAATTCACACTGCAGAGAAAAGCTATGAGGGTACACTTGGGAGTCTCTTAGACGTGTTCCAGCTATGTTAAGTTTTGTGGCACAGAGGGAAAAGTGACAGAAGTGCACAGAAAATAGCTGATTCACAACTTGAGTGATCCAAGACTAAACCTTACAGTTGTACACAGAACCTAGACTTATATTATGCTAAGAGTAAAATGGCAGATGAAAATGATTCCTGTAACAAAATAAAATCTATCTAAAGTGTTTCTTAAGGGACTTACTATATATACTGTAGAAGTAAGTAATAATAGTAATTAAGCTGACTAGAGAATCAAATGAAGTAGGCTAAATATTAAATGAACTGATGAAGGCCATCTATGGTAGAATTGATGGACTTGGTGCTATTAGCTGACTTGAAGTGAAGACTACAGAAAGTATTTGTGGATAGTTGAACAGCTGTGAATCTGGTTGACCATACAAGCACCTTTGAGTAAGACCGGGGGTTGTGAACAAACACTGTTGATCAGTGATCTCACCACTAAGCTACTGACTTGTGTTTGAAATTGTTTTTTTTCCCGTTATATCTGACCGTGCATGTTTTATTATGATACTGTTTTTATACTGTATTGTCTTAAATAAACAAGTCTCAATATTAATTCTTATTCTAAATCTTATTCTAACGATTACGTTTGTCTCAGAGGTGGTTGATTTTATTTGTAGACCACTTGGAAGGTAATACACCTTGTACCACTAGAGAACATGTTAACACTTGTATACCAAACATACATAATCAGACTTATTTTCTTTCCTCCTATTAGAGAGTAGACGATTGTTCTCTTTAAAGGCATTTACACCTGCAAAAACCTTTCCCCCATGTCTGTAGGAAAATCTCAGTGTCTTAATTGATTGGTACCAAAGGATCAATGCATGCACATAGCACTATATAACATAATATTTGTACCAGAATAAAGAAAATACAGTTCTTTAAGATGATGTCCCACACGAGGACATGAATAGTGCTGTTTATAGCAGGACATGGAGAGTGGATAGCAGTGACCTTTACAGAAAAATGTGTCATGTGCATGATTTAAACCATTTCACTGTGACCTGTGTGGGGAAGCTAGTAATACAGGTGACATGTCATGGGTTCACACACGTTAAAGGCAAACCATATGAAAGATAAACCATATTAGTGTAAACACTGACAAGAGTTTGTAGGAAAGGATTAGATACATATAAAACAATGCTCCTATACCAGTGCTCAAAGCTAAGAGCTTAAAATGTATTCAATTGCTCGCCATTCTTGTGCCTAGATAAGTAGGCCTAAGCCTTATTGTAGTTAATCAGCATTTACACCTTCAGATGGTGAACCTGCCCATCAACACCTAGGAAGTATTGAAATGCAAAGCATGTGTGACGACCAGGTCTGTGCAGGCATGCAGTCCCCGTTCTGATTGATTGATTGATTGATTGAAATATTTGTTAACAGTTTGTAGAATTTACAGTACATTTTAAGCACAAACTCAATACAAAGACTGTCAACTGTGAGTGGACGACCCAATTAAGCATTACACTTGTTTACAACAGGTTCCACATTGTTCAATTCATCAAAACATTTAAAGACATACAGACATTTAGAGACATACATACTGAACAGCCATCCGTCCTGCACAGAACCAGAACATAAATGTTTATGTACTCAAGTGACACCAACCTCCTGTTATTGGAACATACAAGGCAAGATAACAGAACAGAAAACTATACTTTGTGCAAGGCCTATATTATTTTTGTATGCATGTGTTGTACTGCTGTAATATTTAGTGAAACTCTGTAAACATCATCTCTGCCTCGTGGAGTCTGTGAGTAGTAGGCCTACTGTGGTCAAGTTTCTGCATGTTGGATTTGCAAATACAGTAAACCCCACCTGTAATTACATGCCATACAAGCCTCCATTAAGCTAGTGAAAGTGGCAATTGGAATGACTTATTTTAGAAACATTATGCCACATTGCCACTACATCTAGTCTAACCGTTTTCATATGAATGGAAAACGCTAAGAAAGTGCTAGAGAACAGCATGTGTGAGCCCAGCAGTAAGACTTTTTTTGGGGGGGAACTTGTGAAATAATAAAAGTAACTAAATATTTGGTAGGCTATATGTACAAGTCTAGACATGAATGCTGGTAGCCTTGTACCTATACAAGTAAAAAGGGCACTTTAATGTGCCTAGATAAATAGGCCTAAACTTTATTGTAGAACTCACTACTTGGTAGGTAATAATAACAAACCATGGCCTACCACCAGAGGGAAAGATTGTCCTCCTCTTTGAGGACATTTACACCTGTATTATGATATGACACTTTTGATCACCCAGGATGCAAATGGTGAACCGGCCCATCGACACCTAGGATGTATTGAAATGTAAAGCCTGACCAGGTCTATGAAGACGTCTGTTCTCTACAAAACAACAGTCCTGTGCAGAACCACACCACTGTATTTTAGCTAGGACTAAAAGTGAAATAAATGTAACTATTAGGTGTGTCATGTGCATTGTGCATCATTCAATTAAACCATTTCACTATGACCTGTGTGGGGATTTCACATGTGTGAACCCATGACATGTCAAATTCCCGTTGGCAAAATAAACTGTCACTTCATTGATGGAGTCCATGCGTTTCAGAAGCTACTGAAGTCTATACCTTTTAGTAATAATATGGTTACAAATCAAAATGTTTAAGTATATTAAATATCCTCTCTCTCCTCTATTAGAGGGGATGATTGTCCTCCTCTTTGAGGACATTTACACCTGTATTATGATATAACACTTTTGATCACCCAGGATGCAAATGGAGAACCGGCCCATCGACACCTAGGATGTATTGAAATTTAAAGCCTGAAAGGCTGGTGTGAGTGTACCAGACTGTGTTCATAATTGTCTGTTGATCTGTTTGTAGAAACCACGGTTTCATGGATTAAGGAGAAATAAACCTGCTATTCTGTTGCAATATACCTTGGTGTCACATATACTCTCTCTGACCGGAGAAACTTTGGGATCAGCTCACATCCAACAAAAGTAACCAGCAGACAATATTTATTAATAATATTTGTGCCAAAATACAGTTCTATAAGATGCTGTCCCACACAAGGACATGAAAGTGTGAGAGCCTCGGATCTCTCAAGGAATTGATCCCGTAGCTGGACCTGACTGATGCGCCATTCTAATGCTGTGCTGTTTATTCCTGTGTGTCAGCCCCAATAACGTCACACAGGCAGCTCTCCATGCTTTTAACGTATTTATTTCACCATCCAAAGAGTTGTGTACAGCATCAGATCAGCGTGATATTAGAAATAAACCATAATTAGACAGATTACAGACAATGCATACTTCAGACTGAAACAGACAAACATTTCGCTCCAACCATTTCAAAGTGCTGACGTACCTGCGGTCAAAGCCGTTTGCCCTTCCGGGTCAATCCTTCCTTTGACGCTTATGTAACAACAGCACCACCCCAAGGTTACATAAATGTGTTCGACATGAGTGGTCATTTTGGCCCTTACAAATAGTGTTGTGTATTGTACATGTATATGACAGTAGGACATGGAGAGTGGATAGCAGTGACCTTTACAAAAAAAAGGTGTCATGTGCATGATTTTAAACCATTTCACTGTGACCTGTGTGGGGAAGCTAGTAATTCAGGCGACATGTCATGGGTTCACACACTTGAAAGGCAAACCATATGAAAGATGAACCATATTAGTGTAAACACTGTGACAAGAGTTTGTAAGAAAGGATTAGATACATAAATAAACAATGCTCCTTCCAGTGCTCAAAGAGATCCACTGAGGTGGTGTTACATCGGGCAGCACATCAGTAACCTTTTGTCTAGGCTTGGTGGCAGAAGGATGTACTGATTGACCATAACACATGAAGGTATTACTCAAGGTCATTTCACCACAGCCTTTCCCTACCCATGGCACAGGTCAAAGCGCAAGCAGAGAATAACCGTGGCACCCATACTCAGCGACTGATACAAATTTATCACAGTATTTCAACAATTCCTCCCCAGGTAGATCATTGCCGAAAATCAAACATAGCGCTGCCACCTGGTAAACACACACACAAGTACCCACCAGCACAAAACAGAGACCAGGGCTAACGCAAAACACATAAATGCAACCGAGCGTTAAACACATTTCCACTCCTAACACTAGAGCATCAGAATCACAAAAAAAAATGGAACTTCTGAACTAGGCAACACATCATTATGACAAGAGATTGTAAACTCCCGTATCGCATAGGATTATGATCGGTACCTGATCGGTATCCTAGCCTGACAGAGACAATGCCTTTCAGAAAGGGATAACCCAACAGTTTATTTTTTTTATTTTTTACTCTGATCATCTTTGTGCTGCAGAACGGGACACATCGAAATGAAGGGACCCTCTAAATGGCAATAAAAACACTGACGCCTCCGAGGAGACAGTAACAGAACGAAAACTAGGTGGGCTTTAACACAGCAAATTTCGAATTTTCCCCACTCTGCCGCCATAGGGTCACAGCGGACAGAGGGAGCGAAGAACACAGATCGATGTGCCAAAATAAATTCATTAGCGCAGGACGCCGCATTAATTACCGTAACTACTCTCTGCTCATCAAAGTAGACACGATACGATCAGAAAGGCAGGATAAAAAACTCACAGATCTGATGAATAGTCAACACTTTGCTCACCGAGCACTAATTATCAAGAAACAAAATTACACACATTTGATTGGCAGAACGAAACCACTCTCAGAAACGTAGTATGTTTTTATATCCTTAACATCCTACTCTAAACTCTGGTCAATAGACAAGACCACACAAACCTCCCGAGTCTTTCCCACTCATCTGCATTGCAATAACCAACACCACATGTTTTTTTAGCCAATTACAGTGGTAGCAATGCCCACAAATTATCAAAAATACGAATTAACCTCTGTTCCTTTGTAACGAGGAACCAAAACAAATATATATGCTTACTGATGTCGAAGTTCGTTGCACCCTGCTGGGTGGTGGTAGCAGAACCTCCAACTCCTGTGAGCTGGGGGGACAGATGTCTCTCGAGCTCCGCAGCCCTATGGTTGTAGCGCCTCCACATCCTTGAGACCCAGAGAATCGGAGATCCCCCCCCCAGCAATGGACTGGATATCATCAAACTCACGTCCAGAGGAGAGGAGGAGGACCCCCCATCTCCCCGATCAGAGTACGCCGGGGAATGTGAGGCTGTCCCCACACTCCCAGCCGGCCGTACGGACATGCCAACCTTCTCTGGTGTTACACTCTGCCTGAAACCTCTCTGAGAGTTTCTCAACAACACACTGTTTCAACTTAGCCTTAACGGCACCTGACAGAACCTGGAACATTACAAATTTAAACAACCAGGCTCAATCCTAAATTTGTAAAGTAATTTACTCAAAAGTGGGAAAAACTGGGGCTGAATCTACTGCCTCCTCTATATTCACAGAGAAATTAACAGTGCTGCCTTCTACTTGACCAGACAGTACTTTGTCACAACTCAAAACCCTATAACTAATCTGCCAAAACCCAGATAAACACACTACTAGTTAGTTGACTACTCTCCAGCCAAAAGCAAATCGAACCAAGCCAACCCAATGCAACCTTTTTCAACAAAAATCACTAACACCAAGAAAACACTAGAATAATCAAAGTATCAAAGTCAAACAAAGCCAAAAAAAAACCTAACAAATACGAATGGACCTATAGTCAAAGGGGCAATTTAGATCAAAACGAACTACCAAATTATTTTTGGGGGAAATTTGGAATTCAACTTTTTCTTTTTTCTTTTCAAAAGAAACTCAGAATTATTAAATGCTATCAAACAATGTCCTACCGAGACGGACGAGCCCCCAAATTATGTTACGACCCCCTGTCTAGGGTAAGGGGAGGTGACATAATAATGAGGAGAGAGCTTTCACAAAAGAAGATTTGTTTATTACTCTCCTTTTTTCTCTTTTGACAGAGAAAAAAACTTGTCAATTCTTTGTTTGTTCAAAGAAATAATGGCTTCAGGGTTACATTGAAGAAAAACTTACTATCTAAGAAAAGAAAATTACCCCTAACTAAAGTCCCTAACAAACAAAAATACAGTTACTAACCTCACTACACTAACTAACAAAATACAGTAAATGGGATTCAAACAAAACTATCAAACACCCCTACGGGATGGTAAAGCAGGGATTCACATTACATGGGAAATACGAAAGTACAATAAATAACTGACGATCCAAAATAAGAGCAAATACTAAAGTTACTTAAGAACTCATAACTGACATGACACTGGGACAACAAAATAGAACTTACTCAAAGGAACTGAAGACAAACTAACTAAGAAACAGAATAGCAAATCAAACAAAAGAAAAAGGCAACATGGGTGGAGGACAAGAGGGATGGAATCTCCGCTGCAGAATTAGCTGTCGTCCTCACAGCAGTCAGGACAGACTGAGCACATTTATAGACAGCAGGGCCATTACCCAGCTGCTGGGAACCAATGAGGAATAAGGGGTAGGTCCAGGTAGGACCTGTCATGATTGCAGCCACCTGCTTTCAATTGACCAGTCAAGTCATCAGCACCACACCCATTCTCTACATTCTCCATTCATGACCTTAGAGAACACAAAAGGGAAACAATATAACACAGGCCACCAACATATCCAACTCATCACAATTATTCCCAAATTAACTAAACACAACAACAACAATACTGTGCTGTCCCAGTTATTCAGTTTATTAGATAGGTTTGACACCCCCCTAATGTGTGTGCATTTAGTCTAGCTTTGAGGTGTAATTAGGAGCCAATTGTGCAGCCAATTGAGGTTCAGTAATTTCAGGTGTGCAGGACAGCAGAAGTCAGTTGTTCTCCAGCAGCCTAGGAGCAAACACACACACAGAAGCTGCTACTGTCATTCTTTGTTTTTGGCTTGAAACCATCTCTTGTAAGTTTGTTTGTGTACAATTGCCTTGACTCATGTTTTGTAAGCTTAATCTGAGTTGTTTTGTTTTATTACATGGGATGTTTAATATGTTTAATGATTGTTTGCTTGCCTTAAATTATGTGAGGTAGAGTGTTAATTTAATTGCAAACTACTGAATGCTTAGCCTAGCATGTGCTTAGGTTTTCTTATGTTATTGAGCTGATTGTGTATTTTATGTTTTCTATTTTTACAGTTTCACTCGTTGTTTATGAAAGTTGACCACCGGCATCTCAATAAAGGCAAACTGAGATGAATCCTGACTTTTATTGGACTGAGTTTGGCTGGCTGTTGATTTGTGTCATGGACGACACCCTGAGAACAGTACAGTGAAAAAGAGTTAATCTACAAGCAAGACAAGCTTTGTGGCAGTAGACTATACACACAGATCCTGCATCAACATGTCTGAAGACGGCAGACAACCGGCCTCTGCGGAGGAACATAAGGCCAACGCTACTACAGTAGGAACTACAGATGTGAAGGACCATGCGTCAGAGAAGGGTTCACGATCGTCACATCGTTCCAGCTCATCAGCTGTACTAGCAGCCGCCAAAGCACTCACTCAGGCTGAAGCCACACACGCTCCTACAGTAGGAACTACAGATGTGAAGGACCACGCGTCAGAGAAGGGTTCACGACATTCTGGTTCTTCACGATCGTCACATCGTTCCGGCTCATCAGCTGTACTAGCAGCCGCCAAAGCACGCGCTCAGGCTGAAGCCGCACGTACACGTGCACAGTATATACAGCAGGAAATGGCCATCAAGCTCGAACAAATTAAACTGGATATGTCACATCAGCTTGAACGAGGAAAATTGGACGCAAACTTACAAATCATACAGCATGAAAAGGAAGCAGCCGCAGCTCAAGCTCAGGCTGAAGTACTTGAGGCTGCCGCAGAACTTGAAGATGAGGTTTCGAGGAAGTCACCACAAAGCAACATGGAGCGAACAAGAGACTACGTAATGGAGCAAGCTCACTTCACTGTAAGGTCTGAAGCTGGCACGGAAGGCTCATGCAAGGGAGAGCCGCTCCCTCAAAATCAGTCCCATTCAGCCCACCATCCAGTCCATGATGAATCATTGACTCATACAGACCCAACATTCCAGGGAAATATGTCCTCCCAATCAAAGCTAACTGAGCAGAATGCACTCAACCCTCTTCCCTTTGAGTCCAGACATACGGATGGACTGCTGCTGAGGGCATACACTGCAGCCAAAAATCAGCCAAAGCCAAGCCCAAATTCAGCTCCCCTTTACCAGTCTCCACCGAACACAAACTTAGCAGTTGATTTTAAACTTCCAGCTGATAGCCAGCACCACCCTAGCTCATACTCAACTTCCCCTAACCTGCCTCGGCTGAGCTCACACTCGGCAGTTGACCTCAAGCCTCCAGCTGACAACAATCCCCAAACAAGTTCTTACTCAACAGCCCATCACGATCCCCAAGCAAGCTCATACTCCATGTCCCATAACCAACCCCGGCCAAGTTCACGCTCAACACCCCATCTCCAGTCTGAAGGTCAAGACATGTTTGACTTCGCTAGGTTTTTAGCACGCCGTGAACTCGTCAACACAGGCCTCACAAAGTTTGATGACCAACCAACGACCTATAGGCCATGGAAATCTGCTTTCCTCAACGCAATTCAAGGCCTAGATGTTACACCTAGTGAGGAATTGGATTTACTCACTAAATGGTTGGGTAAAGATTCATCCGAGCACGTGAGGAGGATTCGGTCCGTCCATGTGGGCGACCCTGCCGCAGCTCTAACAATGGCCTGGACTAGACTAGCCCAGTGTTATGGTGCACCCGTGATGATGGAGAATGTGCTATTTAACAAGCTTGAGGCCTTTCCTAAAATCGCAAACAGGGAATACACCAAGCTTAGAGAACTTGGAGACCTTCTAATGGAGGTACAAGCAGCCAAGGACAATGCATATTTACCAGGGCTGTCTTATTTGGATACTCCAAGAGGCATCAATCCAATAGTGGAGAAGCTTCCCTACTATCTACAAGAGAGGTGGATTTCTCACGGCATGAGGTACAAGGAGGAAAACTACGACTGCTTTCCCCCATTCTGGTATTTCACCAGTTTCATCTGTCAAGAGGCAAAGGCAAGGAACGACCCTAGCTTCAACTTCCTCAGCAGTAACCCCACAAAAGGTGACAGATTTTCACAAAACAATCAGAGAATGCCTGTTGCTGTCAACAAAACTGATGTCTCTTCCTCAGATGAAGAACAATCTCCCAAAGGAAATGACCCAGGAAAATGCTGTCCTATTCATAACAAGCCTCATCCCTTGAGAAAATGTCGAGGCTTCAGGATGAAGACACTAGAGGAGCGAAAAGCTTATTTGAAGGACAATGGAATCTGTTTCAAGTGCTGTGCATCCTCCTCTCATCTGGCACGAAATTGCAGTGTGGTAGTTAAGTGTACAGAATGCGACAGTCAAAACCACTGCACTGCCCTTCATCCAGGTCCACCCCCTTCAACCTTTCAAGCATCCAGCCCCTCAGCAGGTGATGGCGGGGAGGAAGAAGCCTCATCCTCATCACCAATGGTAAACAGTGCTTGTACAGTGGTCTGTGGCAAAGGACTTAAAGCCAAGTCCTGTTCAAAGATTTGTTTGGTCCAAGTCTATCCACATGGTGAGCGGGAGAAATCAGTGAAGATGTACGCAACGCTCGACGATCAGAGCAACCGATCGCTAGCGAAGTCGGAGTTCTTTGATCAGTTTCACATCAACGGCTATGCATCTCCTTACTCACTGAAGACCTGCGCTGGCATTACAAACACAACTGGGAGAAGGGCTGATGGTTTCACTATAGAGCCTGTACATGGAGGAGTCTGTTTGTCACTCCCAACACTGATTGAATGTAATGAAATACCGGATGACCGATCCGAGATCGCTACACCTGAGGCAGCCTTCCACCATCCACACCTGAAGCACATTGCCCGAGAGATCCCAAAACTGGATGACAAAGCTCAAATCCTTCTGCTGCTAGGTCGTGACATCTTGAGAGCACACAAGGTGAGGAAACGAGTAAATGGACCTCACAACGCCCCCTTTGCCCTCAAGCTTGACCTGGGGTGGGTTCTAGTAGGCGATGTGGACATCTCTCCTACTTCAAAGATAAAATGCTTCAAAACCAGCAAATTAGGAAAGAGCAGGCCTTCAACCTTCACACGACATGAAAACCACATCTATCTCAAAGAGAAACAGAGAAGATTGCAACAGTCAACAAGGCCTGAGCAACGGCATTATGTGTCCTCTGAGCTCAATCCAGCAGACCACGCCTCGAGATCGGTTCCTGCTTCTCAACTTCAGAGCACAAGTTGGCTTACTGAGCCAGATTTCCTCTATAAACCAAACACATGTCACCCTACAACACAAGCTTCCTGTCAACTGGTGAGTCCAGAAGTAGACTCTGACATTCACCCTCAGACCAAAGTCACCACATCTTCCACCAGCGTGAAAGACAGACAACTTGGTTCCGAATGCTTCGAGCGTTTCTCCACATGGGACAGTTTGCTTAATGGAATCGCATCACTCATATACACAGCCCGCGCTCTCCAGGCCTCCCCTGTCACTCCTTCACACAAATGCACTGGTTGGCACCGGTGTGGACAGCCGCTGGTCTCTGATGACCTTAAAGCCCAGATGGGAAGGTGTGCGACATACTAGTCGAGATTTCCAAAGATGGATTACACAAGACTTACTGCAGACCAATCACAGAGGTCGTCCTTCTGCTATCAAGGAAAGAGATAGATAATTAATGTGTTCTGGTATCTTATAGATGCCAGGCGGGGAGTGTGCTGTCCCAGTTATTCAGTTTATTAGATAGGTTTGACACCCCCCTAATGTGTGTGCATTTAGTCTAGCTTTGAGGTGTAATTAGGAGCCAATTGTGCAGCCAATTGAGGTTCAGTAATTTCAGGTGTGCAGGACAGCAGAAGTCAGTTGTTCTCCAGCAGCCTAGGAGCAAACACACACACAGAAGCTGCTACTGTCATTCTTTGTTTTTGGCTTGAAACCATCTCTTGTAAGTTTGTTTGTGTACAATTGCCTTGACTCATGTTTTGTAAGCTTAATCTGAGTTGTTTTGTTTTATTACATGGGATGTTTAATATGTTTAATGATTGTTTGCTTGCCTTAAATTATGTGAGGTAGAGTGTTAATTTAATTGCAAACTACTGAATGCTTAGCCTAGCATGTGCTTAGGTTTTCTTATGTTATTGAGCTGATTGTGTATTTTATGTTTTCTATTTTTACAGTTTCACTCGTTGTTTATGAAAGTTGACCACCGGCATCTCAATAAAGGCAAACTGAGATGAATCCTGACTTTTATTGGACTGAGTTTGGCTGGCTGTTGATTTGTGTCATGGACGACACCCTGAGAACAGTACAAATACTAATCATAAGGACAGCGGTCCGTAACAGGTGGTATTCTCAGCAGGAAATTCATAGTTAGCAATTTAATACAAAAGACAAATTATCAGACAGACTCAGTCAAGGTGTAGATTCAAGTTGAATGCACAGATGTGGGTGATTAAGAGATTGACAATTTAGATAAATCTGTCCAGGTTCAATATGTGCAATACGTTTTAAATAAACATTGAAGCAGTCCGGCCCCTAGCTGACTTTTCCCATAGTGGGCATATGTCTGCCTAATGTGTATTTGAGTTTGACATCCCTGGTCTATGATGGTCAAGCTTGCAATTTGCTTATTGTTCTCTCTCGCCCTCTCTCTCTGTCCTATACTTATATGTACTTTAAAGACGAGGTGGGTGGTAGTGGATAACTTCCGTACAAGGCGGCAAATGTAGGTGCTACTGGTCAAGCTCCTACTTGGCCTCACCCCCCGAACCCACCTCACCCCTGCCCACTTTGACAGGCTGGGATGGCTTAGGGTCGATGACAGAGTAGCCTACAGCATCTTGCAATGGGTCTGGTCCACAAGATTCGATACATACACCACCAAGGTACCTGTCTACTTCCTTAATGTAAACGAAGTCCACACCCACAACACCAGAGGGAGTGCAACAAACCATGTACAACCCAGATTCGGCACAAACAAGGGACTAAATTATTTTCGCTCCTATGCCACCAAAATGTGGAACGCCCTACCAACAGTCATTAAGACATGTGAATCCCTTGACTCCTTCAAAACCGCTCTCAAAGGGCAACTACGGACGGCTGCAATTAGAAACTGGCCCCTGTAAAATCTGAATCCCTTTTTGCTTCCTTTATGATCAATTCCTGTTATGTTCTTCAACTATATAGAAGTGTCTATTTGTACGTCTCTAAATGTTTTGATGAATTGAACAATGTGGACCCTGTTGTAAACAAGTGTAATGCTTAATTGGGTCGTCCACTCACAGTTAACAGTCTTTGTATTGAGTTTGTGCTTGAAATGTACTGTAATTCTGCATTACAATTCTGCATTACAATTCTACATATTTCAATCAATCAATCAATTCCCCCCAAAAAATATCAGTCATTTCAAAAGCCTATAACTTTTATGGGAAAGCTCAGCTGCAAAGGCAATCCCGGAGAATGCACAGCAGATTTCTCTTCAAATAAGTAGGTGGTTTCTATATTAATTGTGATGTGTTTCTGCCGTAGCCACGTATTCGGAATGGCAGTGTGTCGGAATGCCACCATTTTGTGATGTAAACGCATTACATAATGTATTATTAGAGTACAGTTTTGTCAGTGGCTGTTGCAAAATCTGTATTTCTCTTTAACCAGGAAAACAGTTGGATCCAGAAGGCCAGTCACCTCATCCCTAAAAACACTCTGTGTTTCAGTTAAAGAGGACTACAAAATCAATATCAGCATCTTAATACTGTCCAATACTTACATAGGAGGGGGGTGAAATTATAATAGGCAGTTAAAGGCTACTAAAAAATGTAGTCTGCGTTATTTGTCGGGAAGCGACGAAGCCAAAATACGTAGCCTACTTTTATTCAGTTGTATAAATGTGTTTAATCCGATCTAGTGGAAAGGCTACTCATATTCGCTTCAGATGGCTATCTGTTGTTAGCTTAGACAGTGGACTGCGCCACTGCGCCAGCTTGGATTGTGCACCCGCGTGTGTGCCCGCACATGCGCGCTTTCAGTCACTTTAGTCTCCAAATCCTGTTCCCAGGCAGCATTTCTGGTCAAAACGATGCTTATTGCACTGAGCCTGGCGGTCGTAGTAATGACGCCGGCCAGTACTCCAGGCAGATAATAACATCCGGTCGAGAGTCAACACACACCATTAAAGGACCGTCGACCAGTGACATCATCGATGGGGAATCCAAGCTAATAGAAACTGCAGGGTTTCTAGGCCTGAAAAGTTGCAATGCGAAAATCGTTCTCGCGATAATAAAAATCTAAACATTTTTTCACGATGATGTCATTGGTGGACGGGTTTCTGAACTGCCCACAGCCCTCCTATGAGACACAGACTGAGTAGAAAAAATGGTGCCATTTTATCATGATTATTAGTGAGGACATTTTATATGAAGATACGTTAAAGTGGTGAAGTGGTCCTTTAAGCTGACATCCGGTCGCAGTGTTTTGGATCTTCAAAATAAAGGTTGATCGCCATGATCGGCGGCGGCGCAATATCCTGGCATGTTATTAATTCATTCTGGTGGGGAAACTCTCTCCATATTGCACCAAGGTAAATGTGCATATCAATAAACATGCAAACGTGCTGCGGAAATGTCATTCAATAATTACATGTACAGTTATACAGTCATGTAACAGATGACCTCTCTCTGTTACACTGTCAGATAAAATAATATGGTCCATAAAACTTAGAGACCAGATAGGTCTGACATCATGGAGCTCCATGTTTGGGCATGGAGCTCCATATTTGGGCATGGCTAATCTCATGGTGACCTCACCATGATAATAGAAAACACACGCTACAAAAGCAGAGCGTTCTCTGGTACACAAGATCTTTAGAACTTGTGTCAAAGTTCTTGTGACTACTAGTAGTATAATAATAATATAACATCTACATAGAAAATGGTATTTCTGACGTTGTCATGTTGGATCCGAAACCGTGGACCCGATAGATACTGGAAGGTTCAAGAGCTTCTCAAACACGCACGGCATTTCAGAGGCAGAAAGAATCGCTGCTACAAGTTGGCCGTCAAAGCCGTGCGAAGGGCCTTCGTCTACGCCACCAAAGCTAGAAAGCAAAAGAAACATAACATGCGAGCGCTGTGGATCACGCGCATCGCAGCGGCGTCGCGAGAGCACGGCATGAAATACCCAGCCCTCATGCACAACATGATAAAGACTGGCGTTCAACTCAACCGGCGTGTTCTCAGCGATATTGCCATCACCGAACCTCGGTCGTTTCTCTCACTGGCGAAGCTGGCCCAGGCGCGGCGAGAGGAAGGATTCCGCGCGGCATTGGCGGACGGTTCAGAGCCTCCCGGGGTCTTCTCTCGTTTTGTGTGTCAACAGTAACGAGCCTGCCTTTGATGTGGACTTTCTTGCTATGGTGTGTAGATTCAAGGTTCAAGTTTAGTGTCCCCGAACGGCAAAATTGGGTTGCAGTGGCATAGACAGACATCAGTACATCAAACAATACAATATATAAAATAAGTGCACATGGCGTTAAAGTGCTATGCAATAAAGTGCACATTGGACATAGAAAGTGCATGTACTGTACATACAGAAGACAGAACCAATACATTGCTCATAAGGCCTGATTATCTCCTTGACCTTCCTGTGGCAGCATTCAGTGTACAAATATTGCGCAAGTATTGTGGTCGGCTGGACCAACAGCGGTACCGTATGTATGGTATGGTATGCATGTCTCTAATTTGCTATTGATGGTGACGTAATTAAGATATGTTTAAAGATATGTTTCAATTTTGGGTGGGTAAAAGGTAACGTATGTATAAGTGCAGACAACTCACCAGAAAGTCCAGACATCTCACCCCGGGGTGAGTTGTCTGCACTTTTTGTCAGAACGAATATACAGAGCTTTGTTGAGCACCTGTCTGTTGCTAGACTGTTGCAATGATGTGTAGACTGTTGCTATGCTGCGGGGCAAGTACTGAATGAAAGAATGAAAGAATGCATGAATTAATGCATGAATGAATGACAGGCACCCCCCGTTCCGTTTTTCTCACTTGTACAAGTCAAGGACCCAAATTGATGTAGGCCTATAAGAAATAACTGTTTAGCATCTACAGCTTGGTTGGCTGCAGATAACCAATACAGACAGCACAAAATTGATGCTTATCAACAGCAGATAAATATTGGCTCCTGACATCAGTTGAAATGTTTGGATGACCACCTCTTATTATTATGTCATGAACAGAGGATACAGTCAGGAGGAGCCCAGTGATTCACCTTGACGTTTAATATATAGAAGATTGTTCTTTAAATGTACAATTTGTTTCAGGTAAAATAAAGGAAACAGAGACACCATGTTTAACTGGAAGACAGAACAAAACATTTTCTAACAATAAACCTTAAAGTGTTACATGTTCCCTATAAACAACCCACGTGCAGAGAAAATTATATATATATTTTTAACTTTGGGCTCTATTTTCATCCATGCTAAACCCCTTATCCCTAAACGTCTTTACCTTTTTTGTAATAGTTAAAATCTACAAGCTCACAACGTGTCGATGTAGATCGGCTAGTAGAACTTTCAAAATAGTAAAAAAAAAAAAAAGGCAAAGAAGTTTAGGGATAAGGGTTTTTTCATGGACGAAATTAGAGCCCAATCTTTTGACAGCTTTTTTTTTTTTTTTTTTTTAATATGACATTTGTAACAGTGTCAACGTTGAGTTTAAATACTTCAAAACAACAACAAAAAAAACAACAACACTCAGCCAATCTCTGACACTAGTGTGCGGGGGCCTAACGCTAGTGGGCGGGTTCTGAGTTCCTCGGCCGTGCGGATTGGTCGGTACACTGGAAGCGGTATCGCAGGAAGCGGACGCGCGGTTTGATGTGGAAGTCAGCAGGTATCCTCCAGTTCCACATTTTCTGCACCTGGAAATGTGCGGGACAAACCTGTCACAACAATCTGATTGTGGTCACACGTGAGCGATCACACCTAGGGGTTGGGGTAGCCTAAATTTAGACTCTCGTAAATGTATTTATCGATTCTGACATTGTCAATCTACGAGAGTCAAAGGTCTTCATTGCCCATATGGTGAGGAGCCCGAAATCCCCTGCCTCCGTAGATACTCTGAACAAATGCAAAATCTAAAAAACCCTGCTGCCCCCTTGTCTGCAATGCGTTAGGTCCGTAGTTTTCAATAAAAATGTGTTTTAATCCACTCTGTCTCGGAATCTGTTATCGATCTTGGATCTGTCCTCGATTGCAACTGCGCAACAGCGCTTGAGCAGCCAGTTGCACTCATTTGGGAAGACGAGGACAGATCCAAGAGTGGATTAATACACTTTTATAGACTCTTGTAGATTGAAAATGTCAGAATCGATAAATACATCTACAAGAGTCTAAATTTTAGGCTAGGGTTGGGAGTGGGCCATGATTTTTGTGCTTTTTTTTATGTGTCCAAGGATTTGTAGCATTACTCTAACAGACCCCCAGGTGTGGTTATAATATCAAATAATGATAAAATAATTTATTTCAATGTGTGTGCATTGGACTTTTGAGCTACAGCTCTTGTGAATTATGAACACTGCACACTTCCATAGGTTGTGCACTTTCTGGAGCCAAAAAGACTAAATTGGATCAAAACGTATGCAGTCAGTATGCAGAGAATAATTTGTGAAATGGCAGTGGTTAAGTACAGGAAATTATAACAATGGACATTATTTCACAGCAGGTGTGCACAGTAGGCCCCTATATGGCGTTAATTCCCTGTGGGTGGTGAATTATAAGCCATGATGTTCCTGTATGGAAAAAGAGAGTTCGGGACACACAGCACACACGTCTTCATGGACTATAGGTAGGGTTGTCCCAATTGTATCGGGTAATCGGGGGCCGATCACGTCATTTTCAAATGATCGGAATCGGATCAGGCCAAAAAACGTGATCGGGACATCCATAGTATCAACATTATATCCATATCATGATATTAGACTGGATGTTGATGTTATGGGATAATTGTTGTACATAGTCCGTTTTCACTGTTTTGTTACGTTTTTTAAGTTCTTTTTGTTTTTTTACCATTTCAGAACGACACTTCCACATTCCTGGAGTGTGGAAATGCCCGGGGCAGCACCGGTTGACGTAGAAGGGTACCCCCTTAGACCCCCTTAGACTATAAGGGTACCCCCTTCTAGTGAAATGTTTGACATTTGGTTACATTTGTCCCAAGAAGTCAATGCATTTTGGGGAGTGAGAGTGTGTTAACTATGAACTAGAAGAGTGGTTTTCTACGAGTCGTCCGGGAACCACCATTGGTCCTTGCGATTCCAGGTGGTCCCCATGCAGCTAAATGGTGGAGATTGGTAAAAAATGTACCCTTATTAGATGGTTAACTCTTGAGAGTGTAAAATGAAACCAAATGGACCCTTATATGGGTCCATTGGTTTAACCCATTTTGGGCCGGAACCCCTTTTGGTGTTAGCATTTGTTATGCTTTAGCTATTGAAAAATAGCAGATCTACAAGCTATAGCAGATCTACAAGCTCGTAGCTATGAGCTTGTAGGTCTGCTATTTTTGAAGAATCGTGAAAAGTGACATGAAAGTGTTTGACTGACATAGAAAAACATAGCTTTTTCAAGAAAACAGTCAGGATTTAGAAGACATTTGCAGAAAAGTGTATGCGAGTTTAGAGAATGTAGAATAATTATTACTTTGATCAACATTTGCCTGTCATCTCGTATGGTACCATATCAATACAGCATGGAATTGTGGACAAATACTTATCCAACGACAACAAAAAATATTCTTAAATTTGGAGGTCTGAGAGGCTAAATCTAACCAAATGGTGGTCCTTAATTGGCTCAAATGCCGAATAAATAACGGACCTCAATATTAAAACAAAAAGGGTTGAAAACCACAGTGTTAGAACTATAGGACAAAAATAACAATAGGACTATACAGAACAATATAGGATTGGTAGTAAATGTGGACCAAATAGAGAGTGTTTCCATACCTTCAGCACCCTGACCAGATGGGTTGTACTGTTCAACAGTGGAAACTGAACAGAACAAAAAGAACCAGGAGGACAGAAAGAGAAAGGTTTAAACACCCGAAATATACGACTGCTCACCTCCAAAGCTGAGTACAACTCGTAACATCTAAATCAGAGGTTCCCAAGCACCAGTACGCAGTACCACCGGTACGCAAGAAGCCAGCCAAGAGGATTGTACAAATATGCACAGGCAACGCGACGAACGCGGCTATAAACTTGCGTCACCAGTACTTTATAAACAGCGGCAATAGGCCGCAGCTGGTGCTTCTCAACAGTGGAGACAAGTTAACTTAAGTCCGTCACATGTCCAAGGATTCGTCGGTGATATGATGTGACATCACTCCTTGGTATCTACAGCTTCGAGTATAATGGCGTTTTTTCTACATCCATGCTACTTCTGTAATCTGTGTTGTATACCAGTGGCATCTTTGCCTTATATAGTTTGTTAATGGCACCATCACCTATTTTATAACTTTTTAATATGTTCCACCACTAGGGTTTCTTAGGACTTTTGATATGTTGTTACTAACATATTTATGAAACAAAACCAAGTTGAAAGAGTTTCTGTTGCAATTTGTTTGAGGTTAACCCCTTATTGTCCATAGAATGCCTATACTGTTCTGTTCTAGCTGTGAGGCGACAGCACTTCTGACGTCCCTATAAACAGATGTTGATGCTATATTAACACATGCTGCTGAATCCAGGGTGAGAAACTTACCAGCTGTCTGCATTGGTTCTGTTCCAGCAGTCTGACCTGCAGGACAACAAAACAAGACATACGACGCATATGTATATTAACATGGACGGCGGGGGCTATTGTGCACATGATATATGTCTGGATTACGGCATGATATTGTTGCTACAGCCACCACAATAATGTGTCAATACAAATTTGATAAGTTTGGCTGCCCCTTATTTCAGTAGAACCACCAAATAGACAGGATACCATCTTTCAGATGTTATCCTTTTCATCCAAAGGTGCTTCACATTCATCCATACACTCACACACACCATACACATCCATACATACATACATACATACATACATACACTCACACACACCGACGGCAGAGTAAACCATGCAAGGCACCA